>NC_056735.1:1083555845-1083645845 GCF_019279795.1 Protopterus annectens
ATAAAAAAAACACCAATGCACTATACAAACATAGTATTTTGTGTAAGAACTTCAAATGTTTTAAGTTTGGTATACTTGATTTTGTTATAGTGGATGTGAGGGGGGGGTGACTGGCAGAATATACTAAATAAAAAAGAGAAGATGTGGCAATTTACATTAGCTGCTGACCACCCACCAGGTATAAACGAGTACATTTCTATAATGCCTATATTGAAAGAGAAGGCTGAATCAGTTTAACTTGTGTGGTTTATTAAGCATTGAATAAGTATCATATATTTTAATATACATTTCAATTTTAGTATATATTTTTTTTAAACATGCATACTTTTTTTTACTTTTTTATCCACCATTAGGTAAGGTATATATACGTATATATAGTTATCTGTTCTGTATCTTTTGGAGATGAAACTTCTTTTTGAATTAATTAATTATTCATATTAGTGCTTGAGTATTCATGAGAAGTGGTATTTATTGCATAGTATTGGTTAATTTTGAACCAATGAATTTAAACTGGTTGTTATTTAAGTTTGAATGTCTTTACAATTACTTGTTCTGAGGAAGCCATACTATTTGATGAAAGTGCTTAACCTGTGGTTTTTGTGTTAATAAACCTTTTCTGTGGACCCGCAACGTTGTGCTCCTTTTGGTTATTTGGTTTATTTCGAGCGTATCGGGCACCATTTGTTTGGTTATATACATATATGTATATATACATGTGTGTGTGTGTGTGTGTGTGTGTGTGTGTGTGTGTGTGTGTGTGTGTGTGTGTGGGTGTGTTCTTATTTTTTGCTTGCAGGTTGAATTACTTTGTGAGTGATGGTTGACAACCCACTTCAATGACAGAACTGCAGATTTAAAGTTATTTTGATACAATATCTCATCATCATCATCATCAATTGCTTGGTCTCAAAATGAGTACAGCTGACACAGAAATTGTTGGCTCAGCACGAAAAATGTACATAGTTTAAAAGGTTAAGTCACTGTATGTATAAATGTTTTGTTTTTTTATATTTTTTAAAGTTTAGTCTTCATAACTGGATTCTGTACCTCCTATTAAGACCTCGGCAGAGCACTGAAGTGATGTCAGTTAAGTAGGATGACAACTGCCTCCCTGAAGTGTATGTACCAGTTGTGTACCCACTGTAATCATTCTTTTTTTCTCACGTCTGTTAAGAAGTTTTCAATGGATAGAAAGATGGTCCTCACTTCTACCTACACGTATGTACCTCTGAAACCACCTTACATGGCATATCTTCCTCCAGGGGGTGTTCCACCCTCTGGCATTAACTTGTTCTTCTTTCAGAAAAAAATGCAGCTTTTGCCAATCTGCTCAGCTTTAGCTTCATTATCTTAAGTAGATTAATCCATAATGATCACATTTTAGTCACAATCCAAGCTGAATTAAAAAAAAATGTAACACCACAGCTGAGAAACGAATGCAGTTATGAACACCACACTTTTCAAAGTCAGTGTACAAAAAGGAATTCTACTATCTACAAATGTAAGGCAAACTCTTCTACAAAGTCACATTCCAATATAAGTAAAACTTCTACCAGGTGGAGACAATGAATCTAATCCATGACCTATTTACATCAATGCAAATAATCACAACATAAACAAGAAACAGTACATTTCTAAACTGGGTCTATGTCTGACACATGAACACTAGACACATATGTTATGAAACAGCAGATTACTTCATGTATTTATTTATTTATTCAAACTTATGTATTTACATATGTTTACTAGGGTAGTGCACGGATCTCATTGGATCATTTGTAGGCACAGCCAGGATAAATAGGATCACAAGAAATGAACAAAACATATTTACAAATACATGCATATGTTAAAAATGAATATATATATATATATATATATATATATATATATATATATATATATTCACAGATGCAAGAATATGCTGCAACATTTAGTTCAAGAAGCAATTAACAATGTCAAAACATGGATGGAAATGTGGGAGCTTTATGGATATGATGTAGGCATAATGACTGAGATGGCTTATGCTAGAGGGATAACAGCATATAATTATATAGACAGGTATAGATAGGTATGAAGACATTAGAAGAGGCAAGTGAGAATAGTGAGGGACTGAACACTATAAGGCAAGTAGTTTGAATATTACGGAAATCTGTCTTAAACCTAGAATAAAGAATGAAAAGATACACCAACCTAGCTATAATTTCTTATAAAAAGATAGGACTTCTAAACGAGAAGGTAGATAAATGCTATATAATCATCTCTAGGTAACCATTTACCAATTACTAATCCAAAAGCTTAGAAATTCAGAAAAACTTTCTGAAATTTCAGTAGAACAATCAGACATCTTACGTGATTACTGTCTACATAATTCTAGTTTCTGCAATATTTCAATACTAGGTGATATTATCAATGGTCAGATTTACTGACTCCTAAATCACGACAAATAGAATACACATCCTTAAATCTATTTGGCCTTACATAACTCACGGCCCATTATTCATATCCACAGGTAAGTACAGTAGTATATTGGGCTTGATATTAAGTAAACCTTCACAATCTAGCATCAGTAGGTACACTGCTAGATTCAATTAGTGTTTATCACCTCACAAAGTCATATAAAGCAACAATGTGCAGCTGGGTTCAATCTAGAAACATTTTTACATAAAAGCTTCGAATAAATTGCTTCAAAATACAATCAGTGCCCATTCGTATACTTTCTATTTGATGAAATGGTAGAATTTTTCAACAGCACAATGACTCCTAGACTCAGTGGTACCCCAACCTGGTGAATACTAAAAACAAAACAACTGATGACCCTTAGGAATAAAATAAAGACTTTGGTACAATGACTGGAAAAATTATCCAACTGCACAAAACCAAATTACAGAGCATCTAAAAACTGAGTTAAGCTGATATGCAAAGAAAAATCTTTACTGATTTGCAAGTAACATATAAAAACAACCCAAGATGTGCTCCACATACAACTTCATTTAATCTAATAAGGTATCCCAACTAAACCCTAAGCCACAGAAACTACATTTAGTATTGCCTCTAATTTCAATACACATTTTGAATAACAGTAGTCTCTTTAGTGCAACAGTGTAATTCCTCTACAAGAAAAGATTTTCATATCTACCATTTCACAAATAAAATAACTAGAAAAACTATAACCAACCTCACTAGGCATAGATAATATGCCACCTGAGCATCTAATTATGGCTACAGACTTACCTGCCTTCCTAGTAACAATACTTACATATAGATCTATCAAAGAATGTTACATACCCATATAGCAGAAGAGACCCTACATACCCCTTCATAAAAGTGATACTGCTCAAGATCTATCTGCCTACTGACAATGGCTGTTACACTACCATTTCAAAAATTTCTGCAAAGTGTTTCCACAAACAAATTCTTGCGCATATAACTAATGCTGTGCAACACTCAACATGGTTTCTGTCTCTTTCTTCGAAAATCTCAATAAAAGAAACACAGTATGAAGATTTCCTTTCCTTGGATTTAGTTAAAATCCTTGAAACAGTTAGGCGTCAACTTCACTTGAGCAGATTAAGTAAAACGTTAAGAGAGATAAATGTATTTAAAAGTTACATTAATCAATTATCACAGTCTGATGACAGCAGGAGTCTTGCAAATGTCCCTTCCACGTCTTCTACTTTTAAAGATATTTATTGATAACGGGTACAAATCAGATAGCACTGTAAGACAATATCCTGAGAATTCTACCCAGTTTATCATACTTCTTTAAAATAAGTTCAGTTAATCACTTAACACCCTTAAACACTGGTTAACCAACTCGCAGTTAATTCTTAATGCTAAAATAAAAAACTTTTTTTTCAGCTCTGCACCTTCAACCCAAACTCAGGACTTTCAATGCAAAACTCTGAACAACATTCATACTGAACAGGAAAGTCCCACTAGATTGTTAGGATTAATCCTTGAATAAAATCTAGAACTTTACAAACACATTGACTATGTGATCTTAAACAAGTGAGAAATTAAGGATGCAATATAGATCAAAACCATGCCTACCAGAATATACTTTAATAATTGTTCATGCCCTTCTACTCCCACCACCACTATATGAATCTAAAGTCTAACCAGCACTTAAAAATACAACTAAACAAACTAGAAATATGTTATAATATTGTCTGATTTGGTGCAAAATATACTACCACCATTTCTTAAAAATAGGATGACTAGAGACTCAACATACTCTAACAACTTAAATAAGCCTTGAAACCTAAAATGTGTCCCACTGCAACAGATCAATACAAAATAGAACCCAGCTAGGTCACTGAAGTCAGTGAACCAAAAATCTAATCTTTACCATTGTCAGGAAATCATTATGGAGAGTCTTTTCTTAGTATTATTTCCAAAACACTGAAACTCTGTTCATACTGGCAATCAAATATTACCCAACAGTAAAGAATGTATAACCAAGTTGAATGAAAACCTTAGGCATACTTGTCATTGTAACAGATCTGTTTTTCTATAAAGTGATAGCAGATTTGTTGTACGTAGCATACTTTATGTAGACTAAGTCAAAGTAATATATGTCTACGTGCCTTTTAGATTTATAGACTAATGAAGAACTACTACCCACCTTATTATTCCTACTGTTTTCAAGTATCTCCCTTCTGTTTAAACTTTTTTCTACTTGTGAAATATCTAACTGCCGTACAGTCACTCACTATTGTTCCTAACATTAGTACAATTCTCTTATCTTCTTTCTCTACCCTTCCTGCTTAAACCTGCCTCAGTTACCTCATTTTCACTTTCTCACGTGTATATTTCCCATCTTTCCATTTTATCTCATATTCCTAATTTATTCCCTATATTACCATTTCCTCTTCCATCCCTAAACACACTCTGTGTTCACTTTATAAAAATTGTAAATAATGTAAAAATTTCTCTATTTACAAAGTGCGTATGCAATATTAATATAATCTACAAGAAAGACCCAGTTGAGCTAATGTCTTCATTACGTAATACCTTAAACCTCCTGTAGTGGAGGCCCATGGGACATATACAAATGACCCTTTAAGGACATGCCAGTCTTTCAGCTAACCAAACCTCACTAGCTGTAGACATGTCATCTTTAAGCCCTTTTTTTACCTTGTCAGTACAGCATAAGTAGATTGTTTGGCCATACTTTAGAAACACAGGGTTAAAAAAACAAGTCTGATACCCATAATCATTAAGGAGCTTGCAAATCATCCCACACAACATCCACACAAACGTAAAAAGGTCGTACAGACAGACAGTTTACTTATATTGTTACTGTTAGGCTTGTTAACCATGGTCATCCTCCCCATTTCGCAAAATGGTATCTATCATTCTTACTCCAGGGTCATCTTCTTCCACTCCTGCATCCATGTTCAGTGCTTATCCTTTAAACAGTGGCACAAGTGATCAATGGATATTGTTGGTGTCTCACAATTTCAGAGTCTGGGGTTTGTTCCTGAGCCTCGCTTTCTGTGTTTGTGACTTCCTTAGTCTCCTGTGTCAGGTCCAAGTAAGTCACTTCTAAGTACTGGCCTGCTTTCATCTGTCAAGACCTGTTGTCGACTGGTTACTCAGCCTTTGTCTTTGTCCTTGCCCTTGTTGCCTGTTGACAAATGTCAAAGGTCACCACACCTTCAAAATTCATGTTCAGTGTTCCTTCTTCACAGTTGTGCCTCACCTACAGAATTCCTGATGACTGTCATCCTCCCTTCCCATTTCATATTCAGCATTCATTGCCCAGAGTCACCCTCCATCACCTGCATGGACTTATTAAATATATGTTCACACATTGTGCTTTGAAAGATAGCACATGGTTCAGGTATTTTGATATGTGAAACTTGAGGAACAGTTACGTTTAGAGGAATAATATAGCTATAATACATTGAACGGGTGGGCCAGGCTTCTCCTTGAAGGTAAAGTTGGGGAGATCAAAAACTCAAGCTTAAAAAAATCAAGTAACTGCATTACTCCCTTCTACCGAAAGTATGATGATAGATATTGTATTATATTAAATAATTTCAGAATTTGCAAGAGCTGAAATCCATTTGACAGCTAGATTTTAAATTTTCAGAAGGAGTGTGAAGGAAGTACAGGCTGTACTGCTAACAGACCTGTGACCCTACAGGAACAATTTACTTTCAAAGTGACACTGAAGGAAACTTGCATATGATGGGGTTTTTTTTGTTTGTTCTTTTTTTCTTTTCTATTTTATTCACATTTGGTGACCTTCCACTTCTACTCTGTCTTCATCTCTGTTTTCATGTTGTCTTCCTTGTCGCCATTTTTCCCAAAATATTCAAGTGAAATAGATCACCTTCTGACACTTTTTTTTAAATCTTTCTTAATATCACACATTGCATAGTAACATAAGTACATATTCAGTTATAAAAGAGAAAAAGTACAGTTTTGTACCTACCATAAATGTAGATGTCCGATAGATATGCAACTGCAGTCATAACATATGGGTTGTCCTGCCTCAGGCAGCCCTCGGTCGGCCGGATTCCAAAGTCTGGGTCCGATGCCGGCTGATGTCGCATTTCTCTCCGACGTCAGAGTGGCTGGAGTATATAAGCATCAGCCGAAGCCATCTTCTTCAGTGTTTCTTGCCCCAGATGTCAGGTGCCCTCCAATGAAGGCTAAATTGGAAGACAAAAATAGGTTTCCAGACAATAAATAAGCAATAAACAGATACACCATAACAGATATCCCCAGCTAGGATAACAGGGAGAGGAGTGGACCCAAGGCATAGAGGGGAAGGAGGGAGGGAAAACCCGACTGCAGTTGCATATCTATCGGACATCTACATTTATGGTAGGTACAAAACTGTACTATGTCCTTCAGGAATGCAACTGCAGTCATAACATATGGGTTGAATACCATAGCTTAGCTGGGGGAGGTGGTATGCTCTAGGAAAAGGATGGTGTAGCTATCAATCCCTGCAGGACTGCCGAAGCAAAACCTGCTCTGGATCTGGAATATAAACGGAGGTTGTAGTGTTTGGAAAATGTATGCACGGAGCTCCATGTGGCAGCTTCTAGAATGTCTTTTGTAGGCACCCCTCTTAAAAAAGCTGTAGAGGTGGCTGTAGCTCTGGTGGAGTGTGGTCTGACATTGGCTGGCACACTCTTTCCATGGAAGGAATAACAGAATCTGATGCAATGTCCAATCCATTTTGAAATTGTCTGTTTGGAAATTGCTTTGCCTTGTACTCCAGGGGTGTAAGCTACAAGAAGCTGATCAGACTTCCTACTGGTCTTGGTTCTGTCTAGGTAGTAGCGAAGTTGTCTGTGTATGTCCAAGGTATGTAACAGTCTTTCCCCTTTGTTCTCAGGATTGGGAAAGAAAGTAGGCAGATGAATTGCTTGATTTAAAGAAACCCTGGATACCACTTTTGGCAGAAAAGTAGGGTTGGTTCGTAGGGAGACCCTGTCTCTGTGAAAAGTTATGAACGGTGGTATTGCCATTAAGGCCTGTAATTCCGAAACCCTTCTTGCTGAGGTTATGGCCAGCAGGAAAGCTGTCTTCCAGGAAAGAAATTGTAACTCCACAGAAGCTGCTGGCTCGAAGGGAGGTAAAGTCAATTTTTCTAGGACAAAATTGAGGTCCCAAGCTGGTACTGGTGCCTTTCTTGGGGGCTTTATATTCTTGATTACTCTAAGAAATTGCCTTAGCAAAGGATGTGAAAACACAGGTGGATCAGTGTTGTATCTGGCTGAGATAGCTGAAGCATGTATTTTTATGGAAGAGTATGAGAGTCCGTTATGTAACATATCTGCCAAGTATTCCAGAATGAGAGGGATGCTCAAAAGTGATGCATCATGATCCTTGTTGGTATTCCAAATGCTGAAACTCTTCCATTTGGCTGAGTAAGCCTTTCTGGTGGATGGTCTGCGGGCTTCTGTTAGTATCCGCTGAACTTCCTTGGAGAGGTAAATTGAGGTTATTTATGGGATTTCCCAAGCTGTTAGCTGTAGAGTCTGGATGTTGGGATGAATAGTCCTGAAGTTGTGTTGAGTCAAAAGTTGAGGCCATTGTGGAAGGGCCCACGTTTTGTTGTGACATATGCTCCATAGTAGTGGGTGCCAGTGTTGTCTTGGCCAGTCTGGAGCTATTAGGATCCCCTTCGGTTGCTCTGCCTTGATCTTTAATAACACTGTGGTCATCAGTGGTAGGGGTGGAAATGCATAAATTATTAGGGAGTTCCAGTTGAATGAGAGGGCATCTACTTTCCATGCTTGTGGATGATATGTCCTTGAGCAGAACATTTGTAAGTGATGATTGAGGTGGGAGGCAAATAGGTCCACGTCCGGCCTGCCCCATCTCGAGGTGAGTCGTATAAAGATGTCTGGATGTAGCCTCCATTCGTGGGGTCAGGAAATTCCTGCTTAGACTGTCCGCCAGAACATTGTCTTTGCCTGGAACAAACTGGGATTGTAGCTGTATGTTTAGACCCAGTGATTTTTCCCAAAGGTTCATTGTCAGTCTGCAAAGGGGGTAAGAATGAGTGCCCCCTGCTTGTTTATGTACCACATCACAGTGGTGTTGTCTGTCCGTATTAGTAGGTGGCCTTGTTGAAGTTGTTGTCCAAAGGCCTCGATGGCATGCATTACTGCTAGCACTTCTTTTTGGTTGATATGCAGATGTGTTTCCTTTGGGGACCATTGCCCTTGAATACATCTGCCCTCCATATGCGCCCCCCATCCAAGGTCTGAGGCATCTGTGGTCATTGTCTGTGTTATCTGAGGTTTTTTGAATGACATGCCTGTGTTTAACTGGCTTACTGTGGCCCACCATAGAAATTCCTTTTGTAGACATGGAATGAGTGGAATAATTGCTTCTAGGTTGTTGCTGTGTTGAGACCATAAGCTTTTTAGGTACCATTGAAGCTTTCTCATGTGTAGTCTTGCTAGTGGGACCAAGAGAATGCAGGATGCCATGTAACCCAGGGCCTGTAGGAAACTCCTTGCAGTCATCTGGGTGAGCTTTGCTAAACTTTTGAAGTAATGAGTTAACTTCTTTTGCTTGTCTTCTGTCAGGTAAGCCATTTGAGAGTCTGTGTCTAGTTTGGCTCCTAAGAAGGTTATTTGCTGGGATGGCTGAAGTCTTGACTTTTGAAAGTTGACTGTGTATCCCAGAGCCTGTAGCAAGTGTATGACATAATCCAAGTTTTTTGTCAAGGTTAGTTTGTTGTCCGCTTGTATGAGGCAATCGTCCAGGTACGGGTAGATTTGAATCCCCTGGAGCCTGCAATGAGCAATTATTGATGCCAAACATTTCGTGAATACTCTGGGCGCAGTAGATAAGCCAAATGGCAATGCTGAGAATTGATAATGCTCTGGCCCTGCAAGAAATCTGAGGTATCTTCTGCAGCTGTGTCTGATAGGGACATGCAGGTATGCCTCCTTGAGGTCCAGAGTAATCAGCCAAGACCCCTTGCCCAGCATGGGAAGGAGTTGCTGTAAAGTCAGCATTTTGAACTTTGGTACTATGAGAAAAGTGTTTAGAGCAGACAAGTCCAGTATTGGTCTCCACTGAGTTTCTTTCCTTGGAACAAGGAACAGTCTTGAATAAAACCCCTGACCTTGTTCTTGTTGTGGAACTTTTTCTATTGCTTTGATCTGAGCAAGCAGAGAAATTTGCTTGATAGCCTCTGCCCTCTGATTTTGTGGAAGGTTTGGCATGCCTTGTTTTCTTGGCAAGGTATGAAAGTGGAACCTGTAACCATGGTCTATAATGTCCAGTATCCATTTGTCTTTTGTCAGTTTGTGCCAATTTCTTGAAAACAGAGATAACTTTCCGCCCAAAGGAGCTTCTGTTTGCTCCTTGGTCAGCGGAAGTAGAGGAAAGTCATTGAGCTTGTCCCTGTGGGGCAGAAGAAACCCCTGTGTCACTTCTTTGGTTTACTGGTTGCCATTGTCGTCCCCTGTAGGATCCTCTGTATTGCCCTCTTCCTCGGGCACGCCTGTTTTTACCCCTTTGAAATCTTTCAGGATTAGGAAAGGACCAGTTTTTAGAAGGCCAGTTCCTGCTGAATCTGGGTGGCTGAACCTGGAGGAAATCTTTGACTGTCTGTACTGACTTAGCTTTTTCCTCAATGGACTTTAACACATCTTTAGCATTAGCACCAAAAAGCTTGTTCTTTTTCAAGGGTGCATCAAGAAGTTTTGCCTTAACATGATCTGGTAAAGGTTGTTCTTTTAGCCATGCATGTCTACGAATGACCGCCCCTGTCATAGCTGCCCTACATGAAGCCTCCAATGCATCATATCCACACTGCAAAAAATGATTGCTAACTTGCTGAGAATTATGCACAGCCTCCTGCAAAGACTTCCTATCTAAAGGTTCAGGAGAGGCCAAACTTTTCTGTAAATCATCTAACAGGAAATCCTGATATTGAAACATGTGAAAGAGACAATTGAGAGCTCTCATAGATAAAGTAGTGGAGGTGTAGACCTTCTTCCCCCATCTCTCTAAGGACCTTGCTTCCCTGTCAGAAGGCAAAGGATTTTTGGATGTGGTAGCTGAAACCCCTTTAGGCCCCTGGGAAATTGTTTCTAAATCAACAGCATGGGCCCTAAATAAATGAGAATGGGTTTCTGGAACCCTATAGTATCTGTCAGGCTTGACAGGAGCAGGAGGAAGAGTATCAGGGGTAACACTGGAGTCAGAGTATAAATCATCCAAAACATCAAGCACAGGAGGTATAGCTAAGGGTCTGTGTTGAGGCTTGAGGAAGGTTAGGCGCTTTCTGGAATCAGAAAATTCCTGGCCTTGCCACTTAAAATGCTCCCTCATGGAATGCAGAACTTCCCCAAAAGAAATATCCTCAGGAGGGGAGGCCGAGGGAATGGAGTCCTCTGCATCTGAATCCTCATAGGTCTGGAAGGGCTCTTCCTGGCTTTCAGAGGGAACAGAGTCCTCAGAATCTTCATCTGAGGGCAGAGGGTCAGGGGGTTCAACCCTGGGCCTCTTTTCAGGAGGAGGCTGGGATCCTCTCTCAGGATGGGCCTGGGAGCCTCTGATCAGAGAAATTAAATCTGCGGCCATGGACATGATCTGAGTTTCAGGAGTAGTCTGAGGTAAGCTTTTAGCAGTAAGATGTTTGGACTTGCTGGCTGCCTTGGCACGTGAGTAGGCCTTGATAGACATGGACATGGGAGGCCTAGCCGCTCCACGTGCAGGAGTTACCTTATCAACAGCAATGGTCTCGGGCATTTCCTCGGTTTCGGTATCCGGAGGAAAATCAATAACTGGCGTCGGAGTGGCCTCCGGTATCGGAGGTATCGGTAATACGGTGTCTTCGGTTCGGAGCGGTGGAATAACCGCCTCAGAGGGAACCGGAACACTCGCGGTTAGTTTTGGCGTGGTGTCGGTTGAAGATGCGGGCCGAGGATGTCGGTCCCGGTCTTTTCGTTTCTTAGGAGTCTGTGTTGTCGGTTGTTCCGACGGCATTGTATAATCAAATTTTTCGCCGAAAAAGTCTTCAGCGAACTCCGCCCGGCACCTGAAAGTGCGCTTGTTGAAGCGAGCACAGGCGGCACAGGCCGAGACGTCGTGGTCTGGGCCAAGGCAAGGGAGGCAGTAAGAGTGGAAATCCTTATGAGGTATTTGTTTACCACAAGACAAACAATTATTTACTTTTTCAGTAATTTCTGACATCGGCTGAGGCAAGAAAAAGTCCCCAATGGGGTACTTAGTTTTTTGATGACTTCGGATTCGAAGAATACAGGAGCTGACCGACCGGCACTTGCGAACTGCTTCTGCTTCGGGCACCGCGCGGCAAGAAAGACTGAAGAAGATGGCGTCAGCTGATGCTTATATACTCCAGCCGCTCTGACGTCGGAGAGAAATGCGACATCAGCCGACGTCGGACCCAGACTTTGGAATCCGGCCGACCAAGGGCTGCCTGAGGCAGGACAACCCATATGTTATGACTGCAGTTGCATTCCTGAAGGACATCAAACCATTACAACATTTTTCTTTGTATACATTATACAAAAATGATTTTTGTCTTAACAATATTTCAATTTAACATTCAATAGATTGTACAAGTCCTGGTATCCCTGAAATATCACACATCCTGAACATTAGTGTATATGTATTATTCCCACAAATTCCATTTATTTTTCGGTAATTTTCTCCTTCCTTTTTCTAAAGATCCTACTTCCAGTTTTTTCCCTTTACAAGATTCAACAATTCTGTTATATTTGGTTTTGCTTTTGCTTTTCATTTCCTAATAATTGCTTTTTTTGGCAGCCAGTGTCTTTTATAATTGCCTAAGGAGCTGGCGTTTATGGTCCTTTTAAAGTGAACACTGCAACAATGTGATTTGTGATAGACAAATGACATACCATCATCAATGTACCTAGCTGATAAAAATAATGCTGACTGGTTTCTCTCAGAAATATTCCAAGCACCCCAAGCTCTATGATTAAAAGTCAAATTCACAGCATCTGAGAAGTTACAAACCTCCTGGGTATTCTTCCTGCCAGAATTTATAGAATCTGGATCATTAAACTTAATATGTTTCTCCTGTAATATTTCATCAGTAATGGGAGACAAAATTTCAGGGGGGGGGAGCTTTTTCCACAATATCGTGTTACAAAGATCCTCAGTTATAAGAACATCCAAACAGCTAACTTCCACAAAACTTTCATCATAATTAAAAGTTAAACAATTAGCAGTGTTGTTTGTGTATTAAAAAAAATTAATTGTATACTTCCATAAAACCAGACCATAAAATAAAAAAATGTCATCCAAAAATCTTATGTATACAGATATGGAAGAACGAATGTCACTGTAAAAAAATAACATTTTCCCATACCTAGATAATTACATTAGCAAAAATAGGTGCTTAGTAGGCCCCATTACAACCTTTTTGTTTGCTGAAAAAATTCACAATCAAAATAGACAAAGTTGTTATTTAAAACAATGTCCATAAAATCTTCCAGTGATAAAATGTCCTCTTGGGTTAGGGCCCTGCCAGTCAACAGTGCTTTCTGGAAGCATTCAATAACAATGTCATGAGGAATTACTGAGAACAAATCTCACATTTATTGGTACAAATAAACCTGAAGAACCTAAGGTCTTTTTGCCCAAAAATTAATGAAATGGCAAATTAAGCTGTCCACTATTTATTTAAAACAAAGTAAAGTAAGCGCTTTTGTTGTGTTCTATGACAAAACTTTTTCAGACAAACATGACTTGAAAAGCAAGCACTCTTATATGTCACATGATCACAAGTAAAAACCACACTTCCCTACCAAATACATTAATTATATTAATTGAAAAAAACCTTGCAAATATATAATCATAATTCCACTAAATATAAAAATATAATCATAAAAACACACATATACAAAAACAAATTTTAAACAATTTGTCTATCTAAACTTTTCAATTTAAGCACACAGGTAATTGCACATGACTCCTGGATGCATACAAGCATTAAGTCTCAGCTGCCAAAATAATTTGTTACTCCAGTTTTAAAGTCGTGGGACCCCCCCCCCCTTATATCTTGTTTAACTTTTTCTATTATTCTAAATTTAAACAGGTGGCCGGGCTAATCTACTACATGTTTAGCCAAAGTGTTTTCTATTTTACCTCTCCTTATACTGTACAAATGTTCGTACAATCTTTCCTTCAGTTTACGGTCAGTCTTCCTTATGTACAAACAAGGGGAAGACTAGCATTTTGCATGGTATATAGCGCTTTTGGTGTCACAATTATATCTTTACTAAAATACTTAAGACCTCCAATTTTTAAAGTATTTCCTATATCAATAAACTTACAAAAGGAACAAGCTTCACATTTGTACATTCCTGAATATTGTGAGTTATTTTTCCTACTAACTTCTAATATATTTCTCAGATTTTGGCCTCTCTTAAAAACAAATGTAGGTGTAATGCCAAGGTTACTGTGAGTAAAATTGTTGGCCATAATCCGTTCCCAATTCTTAGTAATAATTTGTTTAAAACCATAGGCATCCAAGCTAAAGGGAGTAATGATAGTTAAACAATAATTGACTTTGCTCTTAACGTCTCTGACCCTCCAATCCTGTTCACATGCACGTTCACTATCTATTCTAACTTCAGGTAAAATAGGTTTAAAATAACGTGAAAGTCTCTTCTGTTGCACTTCATAAATCAATTCATCAAGTAAAATGTTAGGATACCCATGCTTTTGGAACATATCTCTCAAGAAATTAACCTCTACCAAGAATTTGTTGTCACCTGTAATAATTTGTGCTGCCCTCACTAGTTGGCCTTTTACCACTGTCCTCTTTTGGTACATTGGGTGTGCACTGGTAAAGTGTAAAAATTAATTAGAGCAAGTATATTTCCTAAACATTTTTGCCTTATAGATTTCATTCTGTCTATCCTTACTCAACAATACATCCAAGTAAGCAATTTGGTCACTGTACCATAAGAGGTCAGTGGTAAAAGGCCAACTAATGAGGGCAGCATGAATGATTACAGGTGATAACAAACTCTTGGTAGAAGTTAATTTCTTGAGAGATATGTTCCAAAAGCATGAGAATCCTAACAGTTTACTTGATGAATTGATTTATGAAGTGCAACAGAAGAGACGTTCAGGTTACTTTAAACCTATTTTATCTGAAGTTACAATAATAGACAGTGAACGTGAATGTGAACAGGATTGGAGGATCAGAGAAGTTAAAAACAAAGTCAATTACTGTTTAACTTTCATTACTCCCTTTAGCTTGAATGCATATGGTATTAAAAAAATTATTACTAAGAAATGGGAACTAATTATGGCCGACAATTTTACTTGTAGTAACCATGGCATTACACCTAAATTTGTTTTTAAGAGAGGCCAAAATTTGAGAAATATATTAGAAGTTAGTAGGAAAACAACTCACGATATACAGGAATGTACAAATATGAAGCCTGTTCTTTTTATACGTTTACTGACATAGGAAATACTTTTACATTTGGATGTCTTAAGTATTTTAATAGAGAAAGATATAATTGTAACACCAAAAGCATTATTTACCTCGCCAAATGCCAGTCTGGTGCTTGCTTTTACATAGGAAAGACTGACCGCAAACTGAAGGAGAGATTGCACGAACATATAAGGAGAGGTAAAATAGAAAATGCTTTGGCTAAACATGTAGTAGATTACCCCGACCACCTGTTTAAATTTAGAATAATAGAAAATGTTAAATGAGATATAAGAGGGGGTCCCACAACTTTAAAAATTGGAACAACAGGAATTATTTTGTCAGCTGAGACTTAATGCTTGTATGCATCCAGAACTTAAGTCCTGTTCAATTACCTATGTGCTTAAATTGAAAAGTTTAGACAATTTTTTTTTTCAATTGATTTTTGTATATGTACGTTTTTATGATTATATTTTTATATTTATTGGAATTGTGTTTTTTTCAATTAATATAATTAATGTATTCGGTAGGGAGGTGTGACTTTTACTTGTGATCATGTGACACATAAGAGTACTTAAAAGCAATTTGCTTTTCAAGTTATGTTTGTCTGAAGAAGTTTTGTCATAGAACACAACAAAAGTGCTTACTTACTTTGTTCTAAATAAATAGTGGACAGCTAAAGTTGCCATTTCATTAATTTTTGGGCAAGTGTAGTTTTTTGTTCTACAAGTTTGTCTTCAACCTAAGGTCTTTAACTTCCATGTAACCTGTCACTAGGTTCTGATCATATCTGTCAGACTTAAGGGTTCTCAGAGATCCTGCGAGATAGCTCAGACCCAGGCAGCTCACAAGTACCTTATTCTTCCGAGCTTGGTGAGTGTGCAGTTGGTGTGTTGTAAAATAGTTTCCAATGACTAGGATATTTCTCTGAGTTGTAGTAGGTTTTGGTAGCCTTTTAGGCCTTTGCCTGCCTTCTCAATGACTAGTTTGGCAGGTATGTGAATATGCAGTGTTTGGGTATGGGCGTAAGTACTGGTTGGTTATTTTTAATACTTTCAGCATAGATTAACTATCTGGTATTGTGCAGTTACTGGTATAGCACTATGGAAGTGAGCTGTTGACCAAAAGTAGACTTCTGTGAGTTTATCTCCCAGTTTAACTAAGCATTTATTCATATTGAAGGTTTTGCTGTTGTTAGGAAGTCGAAATGGGCAGTGGGTAAGCATGAGACAATGGCTACATTGTCTCAAGAGAACTAATGCAAGAAGGCTCGCCACAGAAAGGTTTAACCCAAGTTGCTGTGTCACAGTGCGAGATATGTGGGATAACAATAAATGAGGAAGTAATGAAGGCTTAAGAACAAGACAAGAAAGGGTGTAGCAAATATTATGGGATGGAGAGTACTATGCTTAAGGTGTTAGTTATTGGAAACAGCAGCTGCTATATGCTGACAGCACTTGGCCTACGGGAGTAAGAACTGTTTAGGAGTTATATAACATTCTTCCTGGTGGAATGCAATCTATTTAAGGGAGCACAAAAACTCAGGATCTATATAACAGCCTATTTAAAGGAGTACAACTTTTCAGAATACAGTAAATAGCAGCTGAAAAGTGTTACATAATGCTATAATTTGTTATAAAGTTCTCTAGTGTGCAGTACAGTGCCCAGTCTACAAGATATACGGTACAGCTATGCACACTCAATCAAATTTCAGGTGCTATGCAGACAGAAACAGTGCAATAACTTAGAAGCAACTGAAACAGTCTGAGCAGCGGTACTACAGGTGTGTCAATATACAGACCAACAATCAGTCAGAAATACCTGTGCAGCTGCAACTAGTAAGGAAGAATACCGACTGCTACCACACAATATGGTAAGGCAAATTAACTGAAGAAAGCAGGTAAAATGAGTTAATAATATAGGCAAGGATATCACAAAACAAGCAAATGCAATAGCATATTGCAGCAATTCACAGTATGAAAAGGCAAAATAGAATAATGCATATAAGGATCAACAACAATGTAAAAATGATACAAAACACCAGCAAAAGTGCTACAAGTAAGTAAACACAATAAACAAATAAAGGCACAGGCCCCCAATTAACTTACATGAATTTGCAAGCTGTAGTGCATTGCACAGCAATTACAGGGGAGTAGATATAATTTTATTATGTGTTAACGTTTTACTCATAATAATTGCTTTGTTACTTCAAGTTCATTGAGACAATCTACATTATTGTATGCCACTTTCTATAAGTTGTCTGCTGCCTTTACTTTCTCTCTGGCTTTTACTACCTCTCACTTTCTTATAATTTTTACTTAAGTTATTTTCTAGTACATGCTTTAATTTGTTTTGTTAAATGCTTATTTCAGTGATATTTCTTCTGTCCAATAGCTCTGGTGGATAACTTCAGTTATGAGTTGACAGTGATTAGTTCTCATAAAGCTACTTTTTTGTATTAAGCATATCATAACTAGCTCCCCGGGTAATCTAGGATAAATCCCAAGTATGAGACAAATTTTTTATTCATTTAGAAAGTTCAGGGAATGAAAAGCGTTTTATTAATATGTATTTCCCAAAAATGTAATTATCATTATGAAGCTAACAATAATGCCAAGCTAAAATAATCAGCTGTTAAACCAGAGGTAATACCACTTTAAATGAAACAGTTATTTTTTTTTCTTTCTCTTCCCTCTATTGTTCATCTGCAACTAGAGTGTGGCTCTCATGACTAGAGGAATGTTTGACTTTTTGCAGAATAGCAAAGAACAGAACATGTTTTTTGAAATCTGCTAGCTCTCCAGACTCTATGTAGCCACTTGTTAATGCAGCCAACAAAGAGGAAGGACCACGAACTGTATTTCTTTTGAGAAGCAATTGCTGTAATCTTTGAAGGAATTAATGAGTGCTTATTATGAAGACAGAGTGTATTCAAAGGGAAGAAAGCAGATGTGGATGTACATTGACAAACTTGCAATGATAACCATGATGAGTAAAATCTTTTCTCCAAGAAGACATTGATGTTATGGGCATTGGCAGCTGGGGAAAAGACTTTGTATATAACTGTGTATACTATGAGATGATGCTACAAAATGTTACATGTAGGGGTGTGGCCAAGATGGTATGAGCAGTTAACACTGTTTTTAGCTCTGCTTCATTTTAGCATCTCTACAGGATTTTTACCAAAATACTCAAAGAGAATGTTTCAAAACTTGATGGATGTACAGTTGAACATCTGCAGAAAGATTTATTACAAAAAATAAATTTTAAACTCTTTTCATTTCTTTTCCTGTCAAGAAACCTCGAAAGAACTAATTGCCTCAGAGTGAGGCACTCTAAGCAGAGTGTACAGGTAAGTACAATGAAAAAGACAGGCTATAATTAAGTAACATCAATAAGTTATCTGTAAAGATAGATAAATTAGAAAGCAAAATGGAAAATTTTAAAGAGAAATGTAAAAAACAAGTTGAAGTGCTGAATTAATCTCTTACACAACAACCATCACAAATCTCGAGTATAGAAGAGGCAATGTCTGATTTTGCTGGAAGATGACTTGAAAATGAGAATAACACTGAACTTCTTCTGAAACAAAACAACTTTTTCTGGGAAAAATAGAAGACTTAGAGAATAGATCTAGAAGGAATAACATCAGGATTTATGTGATTCCTGAAAAAGAAAGGGCGACAGTATGATTCAGTTCCCTAATACCTACCTGCCTAAAACCTTCAGCCTGCCTGAAGCTTTTTCCTTTGGCGTCAAAAGGGCACATAGATCACTTTCCAGCTCATCTTTAAAAAAAAAAAATTCTCAAGTCATGATAAGGATTTAGCCATAAAAGCTGCATAGACTAATTATCCAGTTAAAACTAAACAGACTACTACATGATTTGACAATGCCTATTCAACATTAGTGATGCCAAAGAGAAAAGCATGTGTGCCATTTAAATGCTTAAAGAAAAGCAATATTAAAGCACAAATATTGTTTCCATCAAAATTAGGGATTCACCTTCCAGAAGGAAAGAAGATTTTTAACACCTTGGAAGATGAAATGGACTTTATACTGAGAAATAAAATCCTAGAAAAAAACAAAAGAAGTAGACTGGAATCTATTAACTTCTTTGAAGAGAAATGCAACAAGAGATGGTTGGTTAATAAAAGACAAAAATAGTAAAAAACTGAAGGATAAATGAAAATCAATGTATTTCATGGTTATGAATTCTTATTAATTTAAAGACTTGCTTGAATACTTATGAACAGCTGCCGAATATTACTTTTTTCCAAGGAAAATTGTGTCTTTCTTTCTTTCCCGACATCAATTGGTTACTTATTCCCTTTTTAACATGTTAGAGTTTGATTCTTTTAGCTATACATGAAACTAAAGCCACTAATTTTCATTTAAAGTTTAAATGGTTAAACTATTCATTTTATTAACAGTTTATCATTATTATGATGAAACTTACGTTAGGTGGCACACTTTCTCTTATATTGCCATAGTTGCATAATGTACTATTAAATATAACTCAGGATGCAACAAATGACACTAAAGAGGCATGTTAAGTTACATTCTGGATTCTTAAAATGATCCAGTAGTGTGCTATTGATAGTATACTTGACATGCAATAGCACCCAGGAAAGACATGCTATGTTATAAACAAAGTATAAAAATATAGCTTTTTACATATATCTTAAAGTTATTATTGGAATGACACCAAATAGAGTAACATTCACACTTTTACAAGTTAAACTTGGATCACACATAATTGTCATTTTTTAAATGCAAATTTATACACTATGTCTCTTAAAAATGACAGTCTGATTTATATTAAACATGTCATACATATAGTGCTTACTGAATCTTTAATGTTATTTTTTTAAATACAATAGCTTTTTAATGGATACAGTGCTTTGAAATTTTTTTGTTGGGTTTTATTTGTTGTTTGGAGAGGTTTGAGGGATTGATGTGTAGTGTGGGGGTGGCTTGGATTCACCTGTGAGCATTTTTATGTGAATTGTAACTGATGGACAGTTTATTTTCAAGCTCTTATCATGAAAAGGCTTGAAACAATTTAGAGTCATGAGCACTTTTGTGATGCTGCGGGAGTTCTGAGCATTCTAAGAACTGTTCAGGTTACTTCTTGTCTAAAAGTAAATAATCATAACATTTTGAATGAAATGTTAAGAAGCCAGGGAATACAAGTTAGATAATAAGAAAGAGACAGTGACTTGCATTCTAAACCACTGTCAGTTATTACATTGTCCTTCAATGCCTGCTACTGATGGTATGCTTGACATGCAGTAGCACCCAGGAAAGTTATGCTATGCTATAAAAAAGTATAAAAATATAGTTTCTTACATATATAAAAGTTATTATTGGAATATTATCAAATACTTATTGCAACATTCACACTTTTACAAATTAAACCTGGATCACACATAACTGTCATTCTTTTAATGCAATGTCTCCTTTAAAAATGACAGTGTGCTTTATATTAAACATCTCATACAAAAAGTGCTTACTGAATCATTAAATGTTATTTCTTTAAATACAATAGCTTTTTAATGATTAACAAACTTTGAAATGTTTTTCTTTTTTTTTTTTGGTAATTTGAAGGGATTTGAGGGAATGGTGTTTGGGGTAGAGGTAACTTGGATTTACTTGTGAGAATTTTTGTGTGAACTGTAGCTGATAAACTATTCATTTGCAAGCCCTTGTCATGAGCACTTCTGTGATGCAGCAGGAGTTCCACAAATTCTAAGAACTGTCCAGGTTCCTTCTTCCTGTCTAAAAGTAAATAATCATAATATTTTGAATCATATGCTAAAATGTCAATGAATACAAGTTAGATAATAAGCAAAAGACAGTGCCTTCCATTCTAAACCACTGTTTGTTATGAAATAGTTCTGAATGTTTGCAGTATATCAAAATAATAGTTTATATACTAGCTTACTGAAAGACACTTCTGATAAAAAATTAGGATTATGTTTCTCTGACAATTTAATACATCACAGGAGATTATTAATATAAAAGGATTCAAGGATTTGGTATGTTAAAGACAGCAAAAATTTCCTAGAATTAAACATGAATGCTGAAGTATCCAACATTGTCCTGTGGAATTCACCAAATGCTTACAAAAATGGAAGAGTTAAAAGCTGGTCCGTTAGTAAAAAGAATTGGAAAAAAAACTGAATATACTACAAGCAAAAATAGACAAACTAAAGTTAAATCTAAAACCAAATAAAACTAACAGTCGGTCTGAACTTAAACACGTCAATACAAAATATGTTGAAATTCTAAATCATTAATTTAAACTTCAGGCATATTCACTAAACCCTTTAAGCCTGCATAAACTTACTCTTAGCTCAAAGAAAATGAATAAACTAAATCATATCAAATAAACTATAACACATATAAATATTGAAAAAGAAAGAAGAACAGATATTAAAAGTATTCTTGAGGACTTTAAAATATTTTATGAAAATATAAATAATAACACAAATAATCTAGATAATGATGATATAGTTGAAACTTTTCTAAGGGAAAATGTAAATAATAAAACAACAAGTGAACAAATAATTAAAATGATAGACTACTCAATTAACAAGGTACCAGGCTTAGTTGGCCTTATACTAGAATGATGCAGCTAAAATATTAGATAAAGTCTATACAGAAATAAAAACAACTGCTGAAGTCCCCCATCATAGAAATATTCCATTATATCACCTATTTTAAAACAAGATAAGGATCCTACAGAGTGCTCACCATACAAATCCATTTCATTTTTAAATGTGGACTTAAAATGTTCATGTCCACTTTAAATAACAGAATTAATCTACTTATATCTAAACTAATTAACAATGATCAGACTGGGTTTATTTTAAATAGACATGTACAGTATAGAATTCATACATTAATATATTATGCAAATAAAAATAAAAAATAAGTTTCTACTGCTATTTAGATAAGGCTTTTGACTGAGTTAATTGGTCCTACCTGTTTAAAACACTTAAAGTGTATAATTTCTCACTTAGCCAACTGCACTAATTTCTAAGTTACACAATAACTCTTGTGCTTATGTTAAACTATGTTCTTTTTTTATAATTCCTTTAAATTACAAAAAGGCACAAAACAAGGCTGTCCACTATCACATTTACTTTTTTGCATTAGCTATAGACCCCTTTGCTAATAGTATTAGATCCAATAAGGACATTAATCGTCAAACTAAAGATTCAGCTCTTCACTGATGATATTTTCCTAACAATAGGAAATATAGATAATTCATTAGAACATATAATTAGCTCTATGAGCCAGTTTGGAGAAATCTCAAACTTAAGATTTAATCATAATAAAACAAGTACATTATTAATTAATAAAAAAAATAAAAATCATATAAAAATATTCTAACTTCAATTTGAATAGCAATCAAATGAAATACCTTGGTACAAAAATTAAGTCTAATAGTAAAGAAATGATACAAACAAACTTTCAATAAGTTGTTGATAACATTTTAAGGTTAGTCACAAATTGAAACAAATTCTTCTTTACCATGGAAGAATGATTAATGCATATTAAGA
Organism: Protopterus annectens; assembly: GCF_019279795.1. NCBI lineage: Eukaryota > Metazoa > Chordata > Ceratodontiformes > Protopteridae > Protopterus > Protopterus annectens. The sequence goes on from NC_056735.1 coordinate 1,083,578,346, forward strand.
TGGTAATTCTCCCTATAATATTGTTTGTCTTAAAATCTTTAGTATGATCTCCACCAAATAAAAAATTGATGACGAAGATAAATAATATTCTACTTAATTTTTTGGCATCATAATAAACCAAGAGGTTCCTTTGATTGGCATAGAAAAGATTGGGATAATGGTGGAATAGGATTCCCCTGACTGTATGCTACTTCAACAATTGTAAATGTTATAGCATAGCGAATAAATTCATCTTATGATTCAAAATGGAAACAAATACATCAATAAATGTTATTAAGAAATAATCACAGCCAATCATAAACAAATAGTTCTTACCAGTTTTATCTGGTTAATAAATGATTTTTTTTTGTGCAAATGGAATAACACCCTCTTCTCAAACTCCCTATTTAAATAAGATCATTTTCTCTTTCCAAAAGTTCACATATTCTAACCATTGTTTCAAAAACTTAATATTTTCTATGTTTCCAATTGCATATACAAATGACTACTTAGAAACTCATAACTTCAACAGAATGCTAGAACTGAAACAACAAAGTAACTTAATGTATTGGCATCAATTTCAATTCTTAAATGGTACTGATATATACAGTGTTGAAAATTTAAGGCCAAATACAATCAATAATCTAAGAAATGGTTAATTTTCCAAATATTTAAAGGCTTTGTGAACACAGACATTAATAAGATATTTAACCTAGGTAAAAAAATGTGCCCCAAATTATTGGAATTCTTAATATCAATAATAATGCAATGAAAAATAAATAATATCTGTCACAAATTTATAACGTCTTAAGTTAGATTTCATATATTTAGACAATTCTTATTGGAACTATTTCTCAAAAATTAGTAAGGACTTATCTGAAGAATACAAGAAAATAATAAAATCAACAACTAAAACTACATCTTCATTATATTGGAAAATCTTCACTTGAGAATTTTTACACAGAGCTTTTGTCACTCCTCATAACATTACAATTATGTAGAAATCAAATAGAATTAAATGCTGAAGATGTGATTATGAAATAATAGCTGACTGGACACACATGGTATACCGAATGTGAAGTCATCTCCCTTTTTTGGAAAGAAATTAATAACTTCATCCAAGCTCTATGGTGAGATAGATGTAATATTTCTAAATATTTAGTTTTACTTAATGTTCCAATTCCTAAGATAATTCCAAAAACTCAAGTGCCTCTTCTTTGGTCTATTATTATTATTATAGCCAGAAAAATAATTACTAACAATTGGAAAAGTAAATTTATCCCCTCTAATGTTGAATTTATTAGTATTGAAAACATTGTTTGTACTAGTGAATTGCATACTATAAAGATGAAAACTTCTAATATTACACATTCATATGAACATTGGCTTAAAATTAAAGACTTGCTTGAAAAATATTAATTGTTCATATGTATAACTTTGATGTACTGATCAGCTGTGGACCTATGTAAAAAGTCACTTGTTTGTTTTATAATGGATTTATTTATTGCTTTAAAACCAAATAAAAAATAAAAACAGAAAATAAACTTCTACAAGGTGATACTTGTATGGAACCATTGAAGTGTACTAATTATTAATTAAGAGCCATGGCTGTTATTTCTTAATAGGCTCTAGACAGGGGAACTTAGATTTCTGGATCTTAGGGTTTTCTGTATACATCTTGTATATTTGTATTGCCTTATATCTAATTTCCCTATATGTGCCAGCCTATGTATGCATTATATTTGCATTATTTTCTTTGCTAAGTTAAGTTCATTTATTAACCTTAAAGCTCTTTCACTGGCATTTATTTATTTATAAGAACATCTATGCACTATTATTTGTCTATTTTTATGGAATGAGATTATTCTAAAAGATACTAAATTTATATTTTAACCTGTATTTTTACTGTTTATTATATAAAGAGACAATCCCAGGGATTTTTGTTTTGATTCAGCCTTTGGTTACATTTCAGGATTGCCTGTCTGAGCATGCTCACCTTTGGCTGAAGGGGGTGGGGGGAAATTGCCTGCTGGAAGTTTTTTAGGTGTTAGCCAAATTCCATCTCAAATTGCAGTTGTACTGACAACAGCCCTCCCCTTGAGCCATTCGTTTAATCTGTGCATTTTATCCATTGAGAAAAGTAGCCTTTCAGGCATTTCATGACCTGACTGCTGCTACTACTCTAGAAAGGACAGCAGTAATGCAATGCTTTTGAAAGGGCATTATTTTGTTTCTAGAATCAGTTGCTTGCTAGAGTACTTTGTTTACCTCTTAATGCAGTTTACGTCACATGTTCACACAGAGGCAGCAATTTCAGAGAAGCTAAAAGTTTACAGTTTCTCATTTTGCATTTTCCTTCCCCCACTGATAGGCTATTAGCTGAATGACTGGTTTAGAGACTAAGCCAGAGATGCTATCAGGTCACACTCAGATCTGCAGCCTTTGCAGCACTAAAATTACATCTTCAGTATGTGACTGTTTTTTGTAAAACTTAGTGGAAAGTTTATCCCAACCTAGGCAATTGAATTTTCTTTGGTTTGTTTTATGCTTGTTGTGACATGCTTTTTTTCACTCCAGTGGTAATTATTTTTCATATGTTCAGCAATAGTGTTGTTTATTAGTGCATGTACTCATGCACACGTACATTTATAGGACAGTTCCCCCTCAGTTCAAAGGACATCATTGCTTTGAACATGTACATCTTGGAAACAAACCCACTGAGATGCAAATGTCCTAATATACTATAAGAATAAAATATTCTAACATTCCAATAAAAACATGTCAGACAACTTTGAAATTGAATCTTGTTACTGCACTAAAGTATTTTCCCATTAGCTGACACCCTTCAGGAATCACACAGTAACTCTCTGTGTAATGCTGATTCCATCCAACTGAATTTACTTTCTTTTTCTTTCCTGCACTGTGGGAAAATGTTTGGATCTTTCACTCTTTTCCTGACTATATGACTGCAGGAGAGTTACACTGGTTACCATTTCAAAGTTGAGGCAAATGTATTTTCCTATCTGTGTGCATAAGTATGTATGCAATATGTAATCTAAGTTTATATTCATGTGGTTGTAAAACCACATCCTTGCTATGTCTTACTGACCCTGGCTTACAATTCAAGGCATTCTTGAATGTCTGTCAAATTTCTATATGTTGGATATGTAATAACATGTGTATTTTATTAAAATGTTGTATGCAGTGCATCTAATTGTTTCAGTGGTATACTTAACTGTTAATATTAGAATTCTCATAACTTTTCTCAGTCTTGCCTCCTTTAGGACTCAGATGGCTGTGTTGATGAGACCACTTATCCCCTTATCAAGATTGAAATAGATAATAACTGAAATGGTACTTTTCCCTTATCGGGGCAACAGCTGTAAAGAAAAACTCCGTTGCTACAATGACACTGCTTTTAAACAAGCTACAAAAAAAGATAACACCTACACTTGCTAAGCAATTACAGATTAAGGAATAGTAATCTACACATGACTAATGCATTTCATAATGGTAAGAAATTTCACTCAAAGGCCCAGGTTGTACTTTTATTTAAAAAAGACAAATACATCCAACTTAGCAATATGTGGCAACTACAGCAGGAACCACATTTCATTTACCCAACCTTAAACTGCTATACACACAACTACACAGCTACTAAACATCAATTACTGCAGCTAAAACAGTTTGTCAGAACCATATGAAAACACTGTGAACCGTATACGAGTGCACCTCTTTGAAGCGATGAAACATGCAATCACTGATGACAGCAGAAATACTTAATTGAAAACCTGTAGTACTGCTAATGATGTACTAAAGATTTTTGAAGTTGTGAAATATTGCCTTCAAAATGGTAATTGTAAAAGTGCAGTTACGGGGGAAAGGTTACATACATGTAAACATTCCAGTACAGTTCGGCAGTATGCAGACACGTAGTATTTATCTGTCACACTGTCACACTAGCTGCCAAAAAGATGTGAGTGGGGGAGCACTGGGCTCTCCTCCATCATGGCAATGGTGTACAGTCACGTTTCTTTGCAAAGTACAAACTTTTTGGACTACTTAAACAGGTTTTATGAAAGGACAATGCATATTTTTTCTGTACTTATATAAAATCATTGCCACCTCATGCTAACCTTCCAACAGCTCATTACAGCTGTTGCCCCGATAACGGAAAAGTACCATTAAATAAATAAATGTGTCATTATGTGTTTTTCATATGCATTGCTTTTGTTGTTTAAAATATATTTGCTTTATATCTTTATGATGTTATACATCCAATATATATATATATATATATATATATATATATATATATATATAGAGAGAGAGAGAAAGAGACATATACACACACGCACACACACACACACACACACACACACACACACAGACATATATATATATATATATATATATATATATATATATATATATATATATATATATATGAGTGCTACAGAATTCTGAAGACCAAAATCCTGAAAGTTCAAAATCCTGAAAACACACAGGATACCAACACTTACTATATTCCAGCACAAGTACATACAGAAAAAAAAACACAAACTATATTACTCTTCTCCAAATATAAGCAAGGGGCAAGCTCCCCTGAGCCCCCCCCCCACGCTACTTAAATATATCAACTCTGAGACTGCACTTAGTGTACTGAAGTGCAATCTCAGAGTTGTTATATTTAAGTAGCAGGTGGCGTGCTGGGTGCAGCCTCCATATGTGTATATATATATATATATATATATATATATATATATGTGTGTGTATATATATATATATATATATATATATATATATATATATATATATATATATATATATATATATATATATATATATATATATGTGTGTGTATATATATATATATATATATATATATATATATATATATATATATATATATATATATATATATATATATAGTGTGTGGGTATGTGATATATATATATATAGGGTTAAGTGAGTTAGGTATAGCTGGATATATATATATATATATATATATATATATATAGGGTTGTGTGTATATATATATATATATATGTATGTGTGTGTATATATATATATATATATATATATATATATATATATATATATATGTGTGTGTATATGTGTGTGTATATATATATATATATATATATATATATGTGTGTGTATATATATGTGTGTGTATATATATATCTATATATATATATTATGTGTGTGTGTGATATATATATATATATATATATATATATATATATATATATATATATATATATATATGTATGTATATATATATATATATATATATATATATATATATATATATATATATATATATATATATATATATATATATATATATATATATATATATAATAAACACCTAAAAGAAGTCTGAATTTTTATATATATATATATATATATATATATATATATATATATATATATATATATATATAAATCTGTCTCTGAATTTGTGTGTGTCTCTGTTTGTGTATACAGACGTACACACCTACATGTGTGGTGTGTCAGTGGAAATATACATATAAACATGCACACTCTTATACACTGGCATGCAGGAGGTACTTTGACTAAGGTATACAGTACAGCCACTCCTAACAATATTCTTGCCACTGACCATGTTTTGCCAGTTTTACAAGTAACGTTTTTTTTTTTTCCATTTGTCTTTTGCCACTTGACAAGAATATTAAAAGTGTGACTCAGACTACAGAAACTACAGACCCATTAGCTTAACCATGTAAGGCAATGGAACGAATCAACATGGACCCTATAAATAAGGATATAGATGATCTCCAGACCCTTCATCTGACACATTTTAGTTTTGTCAAAGACAAGTCATGTCTGTTAAACCTGGCAGACTTCTTCAAAAACATCACCAGAGTCATAAATGAAGGCAAATATGTGCATACAGCCTACCTTGACTTAGCAAAGGCCTTTGACACAATCCCACATTCGAGCATCATTGATAAACTCTGCCAGTTGAATATCAACCCTTATGTTGTCAGGTGGGTTGCTAACTGGCTCACCTTCAGATCACACTCAGTCAAAGTTGGGGACTTTACCTCGACCAGCATACCTGTCAGCAGTGGCGTTCCACAGGGGTCAGTGCTGAGCCCCCTATTGTTTGGAATATACTTCTCAGAAGCTCAGGCCAAAACAGAAGGACTGTGTCTGACAAGTTTGCTAATGACTGCAAATTAGATGCAATAATTTAATCCCCAAAGGATGTCAATATACTTCAAGAGTGACTTACACAAATGAATGATTGGTGCCAAAGCCATGGACTCAAACTTAATGCTAAAAAAAATGCATTATCATCCCATTCGGTAAAAACGATATCCCTGCAGACTATCATCTAAATAATAACACCCTATGCAACAAAGGAGACTGTAACCTCTTATCGACAAAAAATGGAAGATGGCTGGCACAACAGATTTCTATCCCAAGAATCCCATACTTCTTGAATAAACTTCCTATGCACGTCAAGCAATACTAGACATGGTCTGTATTCAGTACTATTCTGAATGAAGAGCCTGAAAATCATAAATCCTCTTTGGGATAGATAGCATGGTGTTTCTTGACCAAGGAGCTTAACTCATTCAACAGCGCTCAGGCTTAGCTGACTATGTTTATTGATGATCTTTAGAACTGCATGCCTAGTATATACCTATGAACTTATCAAACTAATACATAATTACCAGGAATCTTACAAATGTGCATGCTGCATATAGAATATATATGCAGACAAAAACATCAGTTAATTGAGGAATGTATTTCTATAAGCCATCTAATTTGGATGTCATTATATGGTCATTAATACATACTACTGACCACACCAATTATCATACTACCATGATTGTGATACAGATACCTCTGAATTGCACATGCCCTACATGCCAACACACTGACTACATAGTTTAGCTTTACACACTGTGCTTTTCCTTTCTGAATACCCCTGCTGTGTTTTATGTCCTGTAAGACTACCAACTATATACCCACATAAGAAGGTACCGGTAAAGAATCTTTTAATTGTTTATTTCAATATGTAATAAAAACAACAAATATTTATGTGCTGTACTTTCCAACGTACCATGAATTAAATTTAACCTCTGCTTGAACTCATTTAATTTTTTCCCTTATTTCTTTATTCAGCTGTTTGTTTACTTATTAATTGCAACTTGATTACCATGTAAGTGGAAGGATAACAGACCCCATTGGTGCAAGACACAAACAGAAACTTGTAAAGAGAATAAATAATTATACCACTTTCAGAATGAATGTCAAACGGTTGGACTAAATGCAGAAGTGGAATTCAAGCAAGGTGATAGTTGAAAAAATATAAGAAATGGAAATTAGGTTAGACTACAATACAACTACAGCTTTGCAGGGAAGAAGAGCATTATTGCTCATGCCTGAAATATTTCTATGTATGTACATCTGTAAAATGTATAAATAAACTGTTTAACAGAGTGGCTATGTTGGATCTCTCCATTTTTATTTATTTTGTTAGTTTTATGTGCAATGGTGTTCCTTAAACTAATTAGCGTGTATTATAGATGTCTTTCACTGTCGTGATTCAGCAGCAGATTGTCTCTTTGTAACAAAATATCATACTTGGTTTTACTTGCAATTTACATTGTTTCACTTTAAACCTGTTAGATTATGACAGAAATACCTATCTATGCCTAGATATGATATTTATGAAACAATCAAATAAATAAAGCTATAACTTCACATGGAACCTGTGTGTCTGCTTGCTTGTTTAATTTATTTTGTAAAATAAATGAAACTAAAATTTCACATGGAATATGTGTGTCTGTTTACTTATTTATGTAGGTATATAGCTGTACTGGCTAGTTCTAATTAGACACAAAAAAGTCTGTCTAGTGTATAGGAATATACATCCAATAAAAGCCATTAATTTCTTGTGATTTCATGACATTTCCGTTCTAATTGAAGGCATACCTCTTAACCTTATGCTGCAGAGAGAAAAGCCTTGACAGAAACATTTAAATGGCTAAAGCAGTTACCAAAGTCCAAGATAAAAGAGTAGATTTCAGTAACTTTACTCAAAAGTGTTACACAACAGCAATAAGGTACAAGTAGAAGACATAGTCCATATGACTCGAAGATGACTAGTTAATCCCCAGGAAATATCCTCTGGGTCCTCACTGTGCTCTCCACAGCTAAACACACTACAGCAATGAGCACTGACAACATCCAGGGATGCCTCCTATATAGTTTGAAAAATGACACCTCAGGCCCACTAGAATGTCTACTCAGCCACAGCCTTCAGACAGGCTTCATCACTAGAGAATGCAGAACTGTAACATCCAAACCTCTACATAAAGATGGACCATCAACAGACCCAGGGAACTACAGACCCATAAGTTGGACTAGTCCTATATACAAGGCCATGGAAAAAGTTATAATGGATCTAATAAATACATAGGAAATCTTCAAACACTGTACCCATTCCAGTTTGGTTTTGTCAAGAGTAAGTCGCACCTACTAAACCCAATGGACTACTTTTAGAGGCTACTTGCGCCATGTATGATGGGCAAAAAAGTGTCTACTGGCTACCTCAACCGAATAAAGGCATTCAACACACTACCTCACTTAGGTATTATAGACAAACTCAAAAATTTAGACATAAATCCCTATGTAACCCAATGGATAGTCAAATGGCTCATGGATAAGACACATGAAGTTAGAGTGGAGGAATCCACCACCACAACTAGGCCTGTTACTTGCGGTGCTCCACATGACTCAGCACTTAGACCTCTCCTGTTTGGAATATACTTCCCTGAAGTCATAGAAAATATAGAGGGTCTTTGGGTGACCAAATCTGCAGATGACTGCAAGTTGGGTGCAATGACTGATTCATCCAAAAAAGTAAATAATGTAAATATCCTTGTGGAGGGTCTGAGAGCCAAGTAGCTGGTGCTAGAAACATAGCCTTAATACTCAATGCCAAAAATGCATATATTTACACCCTTTGGGAAGTTGACCACCCCCCTGAAAATTACAGCCTTGATAACACTCTCCTAACAATAGACCCAGTGGTGAGGGACTTGAGGACTCAGGTTGACAGTAACCGGAACTTTGATCACCATGTGTCTATGGTGGTGAGAAAATCCTTCTGTGTGTGTGGCAAGTCATAAAATATGGCATGGCATCTAGATCTAAAAAGATCATAGTCCCACTATACTTAGCTCTCATTAGACCAATAATTGAGTACACTGCACTCTTCAGCATGTCCCTGACCTGGCATTTCCAAAAACTATAGTGGTCACAGATAATCCTCATTAAAAGAATACAGGGCATAAATAACATGTCTTATGTGGAAAACCCCAAATCCTTGTCCCTGTACTCAGTCTCCTACAGACTACTGAGGGACAATCTATACCTAGCCTACAAAGCCTTCTCAGATCCAGCCTTAATGGATATGTTACACATTCACAAAACAAACAGCACAAGAATTACCCAATGTAAGTATCTGAACCTCATATGTGACATAAACAAAACATTTTGGAAGAACATGTGCATGTTTGACAGCTTACCCTTTTTCTGGAAAAGACACCCCAATTATTTGAAACAGAGCTCTTCTTTAAAACTATTCAAATAACACTTGGACTAGTAGAGAGGAAATCATAAATTCACCTCTGCTTGTCACCTGTGTCCTTTATGGACAGCAGCAACTTATAGATGCTATAAGGCACAGGCATATACCAAAGTCATTCCTGTCCCAGAGCATTGATACCTATGAAAAATGGGTCATGAATGGCTATGCTTAAAAACGGCTCTAGGACCAGTAGACTGGTAATCTCCAATGTGGATTTCTTCTAGTAAGTTACAAATGCATGAAATTGCTTTCCTTACAAATTTGTGTAACAAGTACAAGTTGGAATTCAAAAATACATATAATAACCAAAATCAGCTATAGTGGAATGTAGGAAAAGGCAGGATACTGTTTAGCAATGAGCTTTTTGTTAAATAAGCTATACTTTAGTGAGTATGACACTGATGTATACAATGTATTTTAAATAGCATACATCATGGACAGAAGTAAGTTAAAAAATAAAAAAGACAACTGGGTACACAAGTCCCAGGATGCGCATAATGAAAAACTGACAGTGTAGAATCTTCAAGACACAGAAACATTTCAACAATGGGGTTAGGCCGGGTTCAGGGGAGGATGCACCTATCCCATTGTAGAAGGAAGTAAAAACTGATAGGTCAGAAAAGAGCCATAAAGATGACAGAGCGTAAGATAAGAAAGAAATTATGTATTGCTACTATTATGCCAGAAGTCCAGAATTTCCAGCTAGAAGATATTCAAAACAATTAAGAGAGAAAGACTTGCACAAGAAAAACTGTCAGAACCTTTACATGCATTTTTTTCTGTTCGTTAATACAACAGCTCCATGAAAACCATTATATAGACAAAAATTTGGGGCCGTTTGGAAAAGGAAGCAGCCAAGGAAGTGCAAAAAATGTAAACAGCAAAACCTAGGCATTTTTGAAAGGCATGAAATATAAACATGGACGTGGGAAAGAAAGAGAGAAAGATCTGATTTGCTGCAATATTTATGCAAAGGAGAAAGCCAAAGTAATCAATACCGAAAGCATTTCCAAAGATATTTGCACAGAAATACAGGCAAAGTTGCAGGTATGGAAACTTTCACAACCCAAAAAATAAGATCACAAAGGGGGAATGTAAAACAGAAGATTAGTAAAGTAGAAGTTAAACAAATAGAAACATAAGTTATAGAATACTTCAAAAGTGAAGGATTTAGTGTAGAAAGTCTAACTCAATTTATGTCATAGTGTGGTGGAACAATTACTCCCCAAAGTACGGAAAACAGAAAATAAGAAATATGGACATGGGAAAGTATAATAACTTTAATATGGTTCAATATTTCCTAAAAAGAGAAAGCAAAACAAATCAGTACAAAAAAAAAAAAAAAAAAAACAACACCAAAGATAGTTGCAGAGAAATACAGGCAAAGGCATCTGGATATGCAAAATTTCACAATAGAAAAAAAAATGAGAAAACAAAAGGGGAAAGTAGAAAAGATGATTAGTAATGGGGAAGAAAAAGAAACTGAAATTATGGATTACCTAAGAAGTGAAGGATTTAGGGTAGATAATCCTACAGTGGTAATGGCACAGCATGATAGAACAATGAGTCTATCAAATTACGGAGAAACAGGAAGCAGCTGATCACTTGCCACATGAACATTCTCTATAGCCTTCAGTAGGAAATGAGTTGCACAGCAAGGGGAAGGAGCAAGAAACGTTGGCAACTCTGACCCAGTCAATGCTGTGTAGTGATAGACAAGTGAATCACTATTATGAAAGAGCAACAGATGATGCAGGAGTCAACAGAAGATGAATATATCACATGATGATAACCAGCAACTTTCTGTAGAATCTCTGAAGCAAATGGAGAGACATATTAAGATCAATGAAAAAATATTACAGAAAGTTAATAACACCCAAAATGTTAGAAGTCTGATTAAACAAATGAACACAGTACTTAACTCTGTCAACAGAAATTTGTGTAATATAACAGAAGTAAATAGGCTGTTTTAATTTGTAGCTACATTAATAACAGATAAAGTCTTACCACAAAAACACAATGCAATACGGGAAAAGAAGGGAAGAAATCAAATGACATCATGGAAGTACTGAATAGTGACAACTATAAAGCAGTTACGACAAGAAGTGTCACTGTTAGAAGAGTACAGAAGAGGGAACAGATCAATACAAATACTCAGAAAGATAGATTTGATAAAAGTAATCCACAGTAACAGAACAGATCAGGATATGTCATGCACTATCACAAATTATAGACTAAAAATATAAGCACAGATAGAAAAACTTAGAAGGTATGCAGATAAATGTAAAATAACAATACAAAATAAGCAATTTATTGATGACCCAAAAAAAGCTTTACAGAGAATTGAGAAACAAGGAAGAAGGAATTGAAATACCACCCCCCCCCCCCCCAAAAAAAAGAAATGGATACATTTTGGAGAAATATCTATGAAGATCCTGCGGAACATAACAAAGATGCTGAATGGATAGAAAAAGTAAAAGAAAGAATAAGAAGTTGAAATATACAGGATATGAACTGGGATGAAGTAATGGCCAAAGAAACTGAAAAAAAGTTAAGAAAAGATCATAACTGGAAAACCCCAGGCCCAGATGCAGTACCTAACTTCTGGCTTAAAGTATTAACATTTTTATATGAATATTTAGACATGAGTAAGAACTATTTATATGCACACCCCGAACAGACAACAACCTGCCTAACAAACAGGGAAAAAAAAAGTTATGTACTCACCACAATGTTCCATGTTTGTTGTCCATCTCACCATTCATTCTTACTTGGATGAGTTTGGAGCCGATCCTCAGCTCCGACTCGGCCGAATGCACAGCTGGAATTTTCAAACTTGGCTCGTGGCAAGGTAGGTATCCCATGATGCAGTGGTGCAACTCTCCAGATCTTGTTTGCTGCTAACAGTACTAATGAGTAATATATTGGTATGACCCCATGTCAAGGAGAAAACAAAGTGAGTCAAAGGAGCTCGTGTATAAGAGGAGAGATAACCACCAGGTCCTCTAGGAGTCCTTGGACGGGGGAAGGAGGGGAGAGTCATAAGAGTGAATGGCGAGATGAACAACAAACCTGAAACGTTATGGTGAGTACATAACTTCTTTATGCTATGTTGTCCTATCACGCCTTCATTCTTACTTGGATGGGACAGCATCCCCAGCATCTTTTACCCGGGTGGCTCACGGGAGTACATCTTTGAGCACAGTGGAACCAAAGTAGGCCCTGTCTCTGGAGGCCAAATCCACTTTGTAATGAGTGATAAACGTATGAGGATTGGCCTATGTAGCTGTCTATAGACATTTTGGCCTGGAAAGCAGAGGATGTTGCTAATGCTCTGGTTGAGTGACCTCTAATTCTGAATGGTAACTTTCTATTATTGGAGGTGTAGATAAAGGTGATACAACTTGAGAGCCAATTTGAAAGGGTGACTTTAGACACTGGCATACCTTTTTTGCCTAAGAGAAGGAGATGAATAATTGATCAGACTTCCTGAAATCTTTAGTTCTATGCAAACAGAATCTGAGCTGTCTATGCACATCCAGTTGGTGGAGTTTGTACTCTGCTTTATTGCTATGATTGGGGAAAAACACCGGGAGCTCAATGGATTGACTGATATTGGCTTGACAGCAAACCTTAGGTGTAAAGGATGGATTAGTTCATAGCAAAACCCTAGCCTTATGTAAGATCTGATATGGAGGTCTGACTGACAGTGCTTGCAACTCTGAAACTCTTCCGGCAGATGCTACAGCTACTAGAAATATGGTCTTCCAGGAAAGAAATTTGAGGTCACAAGATGAAGAGGGCTTGAACGATGGCAATGTTAGTTGAGATGGGACAAAATATAAATCCCAAGGAGAGAGAGGTTCTTTAAAAGGAGGTTTCAATAAGGAAGTGCCTTTTAAAAATGCTTTACACAACCTGTGTGACATAAGGTTAGGAGTATGGTCACCAAAGTGGAAATTCAAAGCTGCAGCCAGCTGAACTCTAATAGTTGCTGCAGCTAAGCCTTGCTGGAAGAGTTCTGCAAGAAATTCTAAAATGGACTGAATTGGTGCAGAAAAAGGGCAATGATTCTAGTTTGCACCCAGTGAGAGAAATTTTTCCACTAGCTAGTATATAGTTTTCTAGTAAAATCTTTATGAGAGGACATCAATATGTGTTTGACTGCTGGAGTGAAGTTTGGAAGCCTGACTAAGTTGGGAAGTGGAGCAGCCATGCTGTCAAGTTGAGGGTGTGGAGAGAAGGATGAAGTGCACCTGACATATGTGTCAGAAGGTCTGGAACTGGGTCCATAACTCACGGCTTCTCCTGTAGATTAGGCCAGAGGAAGGGGAACCAAATCTGATGAGGCCAGTATGGGGCAATGAGAATCAGCCTGCTTCCCAAGGATTTTGCTTACTGGATGACCTTGGTTATGAGGGGAAACATGGGAAAGGCATAAAGAAGTCCTGAGGACCAGTCGTGAACAAGTGCATCTCTCGGTGTCATGGCAAAGTAGCAGCTGCACTTGGCATTCATGGGAGTGGCAAAAAGATTGCAGCAAGGCTGGCCCCATTTCCGGAAAATCTCTTCCATTATGTTCTGGTTCAGAGACCACTTATGAGGCATTAATATTGCCCTGCAGAGCTTGCCCTTTATCACACTGGATTTCCCCGGGATGTGCGTTGCTAATAGAAAGCATTGGGAAGATATTAATAAATAAACAGAGATCTCTCAGGGTAAGGTACCTGCTGTGTCCCCAAACGAAAAAAGTCAATATCAAGGTGCAGGTACTCCACGACTATCGAAGCCAACCATCAACCATCAACCAAAAAAAGGCAAAAAATCAATAAAAATATTTTTTATACTTGAACAGCAAAAAACTTTATTCCATGGGTTGTTAGCGCTTTTACGTCTACTCTGGATGCTTCTTCAGACTTTAATAAAACACTTCATCACTTCTGTATTTAAATACATATCAATTAAACAGTTAACTAATGAAAGCCTTTGTATGAATACATAACTATAAAAAGTCAGAAACTTCTAAATAAATAAAAAGTCAGAAACTTATATTGTGAAAATTAAAAATTCAAAATTCAACATTGACACTAAAATGGATGTAGTAATAAATTATTACTGTTATTAACATTTCAGATGGCAAATAGCATATGAATATTTATTAAAAACACAAGAGCATATAAAAACAGCATGTGATAAAAAAAAATTTCAAATATATGAAACTACTGCAAAACTTCTAAAAATACATATTCCTACTAACACCAAGAGACATGAAAAGTCAAATGTATAGCAATAAATAACTGCTAATGCTTCAGATGACAACTGATTAGAAAGGATTTCAGAGTAACCCTCTCATTAAGGCCATGTCCTTCATCTGCTTTCATTCTGATGATCCATTTACATTCTTCCCTTTCAGTGAAGTTAATAACATTGCCTAATCTCAATGTGGTGTGTATCAATTCAATAACTAAGAACTCAAAAGTGTGTGTGGTGCCTTGCGATAGAACATGTCTAGCCAGTGCGTTCCTGTCATTCTCCCTGTTGATCGCATATAAATGCTCTCTAACCCTTTCCCTCAATGTTCTATTCGTCATACCGACATAGAAAGCCTGGCATTTGGTGCAGATGGCTAAATAAACTATGTTCCTTGTCCTACAGTCTGTATATTGATCAAATTTGTATAGCACACCTGTGTCCGGGTGCCTAAAGTTATTCCTGCCCAGTATGTATTTGCACTGATTGCAACTGCGACATGGAAAGGTACCCATTCTAACAGTAAGTGGTTGATCTTGAAGTCGCCTTTCATAACATAACATGTTCCTTAAAGATCTAGTATTCTTGTAGGAAAAACAGGGGTGAGGACCTACAAGTGCTCTAAGCCTATCATCCAACTGTAGGATACCCCAGTTCTTTCTAATGACATTAGTAATACTCTTATTCTTATTGGTATATGAAAGTACCATCCTCTTTTTACTTCTAGTAAATGGCCTGCTATGTTCCACCTGTTCACTAGTTGCTATCCTAAAGTAGGATCTTGTTTCTTCATTGCGTTCTGTTTGTTGCAGGACTGTCAAATCATTGCCATGGTAACCCCTGGATTTAAAGTCAGCATCTAAGCCCATCAATTCATTCCTGTATGCTGAATCATCGCTTGTTAGGCGTGAACAGCATGCTGCTTGATTCTTAACAATGTTCTTGTGTATGTGAGGAGGATGCATACTATCACGATGTAAGTATGTGTTCTTTCTACAGGGTTTCCTATAAATGTTGGTAGTGAAACATCCATTGTGCTTCCTGATGGTAACATCTAAGAAGTCAATCTGGTGACATGATCTCTCCCCAGTCAGCCTAAGAAAAGATGTGGCGTTGTTGATGTAACTTAAAAACTCATTTAAGATAGTAACATCACCACTCCAAACAAAAAACACATCGTCCACAAAACGTTTATAATACTTGAGGTGCTGTGAATAATACTCATTTCCAAAGATATACATAGATTCCCAATAGGCTAGTACAAGGTTTGCATAAGAATTGGCACATGATGTGCCCATCGCTACCCCTGAAGTCTGCAGATAATAACCATCACCATATAAAAATACATTATTTTCTAACACTAATTCCATCAGCATGGTGATCATAATCACTTTGTTGTTAGTCATGCCCTTCTCTAGAAGAAAAAGCCTCAGGAAGTCTATCCCTATATCATTAGGTATGCAGGTGAATAAAGACTGAACATCTAGGGTCATCATAATGTCATTCTCCAAATATGCTTTTTCAACAGCACTCTCAGCTAGAGATTCCAATAGTTGTTTAGTATCTCTCAAAATGGAGAAGGTAGAATCAACTATAGGTCTAAGTTTCTTCTCAATATAAATTGAGATACATTCAGTTAGCCAGCCTCTCCCTGAGACTATAGGTCTGAAGGGTGGATCAGACAATGTCTTATGCACCTTCGGAAGACCTCTGATGATAGGTACCAAAGGTTTTTCAACTAGAAAATAATTGTAGAGATCATTGTTTATAATACTGGACATCAACATATCATACAATGAGGCATGAAGTTTACTAATAACCTTGTTTAGATCATACATATGTATTTTTTATATGTGGTTTCATCCAATAACATTTCTAACATTCTATTATTATAATATACACTATCAAACAACACTAGTGCACCACCTTTATCCGCTGGGAGGATAACTATAGTATCATTGTTTTGTAAACTTTTTAAAGCTGCTGTTTCTTGTCGGCTTAAATTGTAAAATTCTGACTTGAAACCTGTTTGTTCAAACAACATATAAAAATCATTGCAACAAACTTTCTCAAAACTTTCTAAAAGCAGATGCAATTCTGGTACAAAGCATGAAGGTTTCCTAAAATTATTAATTACTATATCCCTTGTCTCAGTGTTATCATTATCATAAAATAAATCAAGTGCTAAACCCCTAGTAAAAAGTTTTAATTGTACCATCAACTCACTAATGTCTATCCCTTGTGGAGGCACAAACGATAGACCTCTGTTTAACACTTTCATTTCAGCATCAGTCAACTCATGGCTAGATAAATTAATTACCAGTTCATTGGAGTTTTCTTCCACATTCTCTTCTGTGGTTCCCCTGACTCCCCTGAGGGTTTCCGTTTCTTCCCCTTGTACTGGGGACTCCATGTCTTGCGATCTGCTGGTCGAAATGATAAAGGGAATGTAAGGTTTGTGTTGTCTCTCTCATTAGTCTCTGAATTCCCTTCTGCTAGGAGCAAAGTCTTCTTCCTCACTACCGGTCCCAAGCTCTTAGTGTCCAGTTGTCTAATGGTTGGTAGAATATTATCTGCTGTAGTATTCCTATTTTGTAAGTTTTCAGATGTTCCTCCATTCTCCACTAGTAATAAATCTGAACCATTCTCTGTTGTGCACCCCTCTACATGAGTGCCTTCAAAGATGGCCACATTAATACTTCCTGATGTAGTGGGACACATTTCGCTGTTACCATCCTTCCTATTGTCAGGAAGGCAAGAGTTCGTTACATCAACAGCTGACCGGAAGGATTCCTTCGGCCAAGAGAAGACATTCCCACTTGCAAAATCGGAACAGTCTCTCTCCAGTTTCTTCTTTTTCTGTTGCAAAAGTCTGTTATCAGTTAGAGTTAAAGTAGTGGAAAGTTCAGAGAAGTAATCAGATAACTGTACAGATGTTAAAGCAGAATTTAAATGCTCTTCCAAAATGGAGATCTCTTTCATGAGTTCTTTCTCATTTAGCGAATATTGTCTTATTAACAGCTTGATATAACTATTGCTAGTCTCAATATTAAGTTTCTGCCAGTCTATTAAAAGGTCTGGATATTTGTTACCAAAGGTGGGCATCTTTAAAATGCGTAGCCCTCTTGGAATAACTTTTAAGGATAAACATGCTTCCATATGTTGTTTCTGCCACTGCACATTCTTCATTTTAAGTAAAGTATCTTCAAATTGTCTCATCAGTTGTAGCACATTGATATCTAGCTGCTTACCTTTATGGGTAACATTAGTATTAGCTAGTTGTGAATAAGAAAGTTTTAGCAGTGGATAGTCATACCTGGAAAGCGGTTGAGAGAATGAAGAATTCATGTCCTCAGCTGCAGCTTCCTCCATGTGTTTGGTTCCTTCTGTCATGTCCCCTCGAGATAACAAAGAGGCAAATGATAAATAAACAGAGATCTCTCAGGGTAAGGTACCTGCTGTGTCCCCAAATGAAAAAAGTCAATATCAAGGTGCAGGTACTCCACGACTATCGAAGCCAACCATCAACCATCAACCAAAAAGGCAAAAAATCAATAAAAATATTTTTTATACTTGAACAGCAAAAAACTTTATTCCATGGGTTGTTAGCGCTTTCACGTCTACTCTGGACGCTTCTTCAGACTTTAATAAAACACTTCATCACTTCTGTATTTAAATACATATCAATTAAACAGTTAACCAATGAAAGCCTTTGTATGAATACATAACTATAAAAAGTCAGAAACTTCTAAATAAATAAAAAGTCAGAAACTTATATTGTGAAAATTCAAAATTCAAAATTCAACATTGACACTAAAATGGATGTAGTAATAAATTATTACTGTTATTAACATTTCAGATGGCAAATAGCATATGAATATTTATTAAAAACACAAGAGCATATAAAAACAGCATGTGATATAAAACATTTCAAATATATGAAACTACTGAAAAACTTCTAAAACGTTTTGTGGACGATGTGTTTTTTGTTTGGAGTGGTGATGTTACTATCTTAGATGAGTTTTTAAGTTACATCAACAACACCACATATTTTCTTAGGCTGACTGGGGAGAGATCATGTCACCAGATTGACTTCTTAGATGTTACCATCAGGAAGCACAATGGATGTTTCACTACCAACATTTATAGGAAACCCTGTAGAAAGAACACATACTTACATCGTGATAGTATGCATCCTCCTCACATACACAAGAACATTGTTAAGAATCAAGCAGCACGCTGTTCACGCCTAACAAGTGATGATTCAGCATACAGGAATGAATTGATGGGCTTAGATGCTGACTTTAAATCCAGGGGTTACCATGACAATGATTTGACAGTCCTGCAACAAACAGAACGCAATGAAGAAACAAGACCCTACATTAGGATAGCAACTAGTGAACAGGTGGAAAATAGCAGGCCATTTACTAGAAGTAAAAAGAGGATGGTACTTTCATATACCAATAAGAATAAGAGTATTACTAATGTCATTAGAAAGAACTGGGGTATCCTACAGTTGGATGATAGGCTTAGAGCACTTGTAGGTCCTCACCCCTGTTTTTCCTACAAGAATACTAGATCTTTAAGGAACATGTTATGTTATGAAAGGCGACTTCAAGATCAACCACTTACTGTTAGAATGGGTACCTTTCCATGTCGCAGTTGCAATCAGTGCAAATACATACTGGGCAGGAATAACTTTAGGCACCCGGACACAGGTGTGCTATACAAATTTGATCAATATACAGACTGTAGGACAAGGAACATAGTTTATTTAGCCATCTGCACCAAATGCCAGGCTTTCTATGTCGGTATGATGAATAGAACGTTGAGGGAAAGGGTTAGAGAGCATTTATATGCGATCAACAGGGAGAATGACAGAAACACACTGGCTAGACATGTTCTATCGCAAGGCACCACACACACTTTTGAGTTCTTAGTTATTGAATTGATACACACCACATTGAGATTAGGCAATGTTATTAACTTCACTGAAAGGGAAGAATGTAAATGGATCATCAGAATGAAAGCAGATGAAGGACATGGCCTTAATGAGAGGGTTACTCTGAAACCCTTTCTAGTCAGTCATCATCTGAAGCATTAGTAGATATTTATTGCTATACATTTGACTTTTTCATGTCTCTTGGTGTTAGTAGGACTATGTATTTTTAGAAGTTTTTCAGTAGTTTCATATATTTGAAATGTTTTTATCACATGCTGTTTTTATATGCTCTTGTGTTTTTAATAAATATTCATATGCTATTTGCCATCTGAAATGTTAATAACAGTAATAATTTATTACTACATCCATTTTAGTGTCAATGTTGAATTTTGAATTTTTAATTTTCACAATATAAGTTTCTGACTTTTTATTTATTTAGAAGTTTCTGACTTTTTATAGTTATGTATTCATACAAAGGCTTTCATTGGTTAACTGTTTAATTGATATGTATTTAAATACAGAAGTGATGAAGTGTTTTATTAAAGTCTGAAGAAGCGTCCAGAGTAGACGTGAAAGCGCTAACAACCCATGGAATAAAGTTTTTTGCTGTTCAAGTATAAAAAATATTTTTATTGATTTTTTGCCTTTTTTTGGTTGATGGTTGATGGTTGGCTTCGACAGTCGTGGAGTACCTGCACCTTGATATTGACTGATTGGGAAGATATTGTCCATTGTCAAACTCTCAGAGCCTCTCGACAAAGTGGGTATGATCTGGTTCCTCCTTGTTTGTTTTTGTACCATACCACTGACATATTGTCTGACTGTACTGCAATAGTCCCTAGTGGAAGAGAGTCGTGGAGTGCTTGCAACGCCAGAAGCACTGTTCTCATCTCTCAAACACTGATATGCAAGTGGGCCTCGTGGTCTTGCCATATAACTTGGACTGTCCTTCCCAGATAATGCCCCCCCACCCTTTCTGGGAAGCATCTGTGGTCACTGTAGCAATAGGTTGTTGTGGAATAAAGGGTCTCCTGATAGTCACATAGTTGGACTGAGTCCATCACCGTAGATCCTACTTGCATGACTCAGTTATTCTGATCAGATGGAACATAGGACGTTCTTGAAGCGACCATTGGGAAACAAGGAGCCATTGAAGGATTCTTGTATGCATCCTGGCAAGAGGAACTAGAGTTATGGTTGAAGGCATTGTCCCTAGAAGTTTCAGTACTAGCTTTACCTTTACCTTGTCCTTGGGAAGAAGAAGTATTTGCTGTCTGAGGGCTGAAATTCTGTTAGCTGGTAGACGTGCCATCATAGCGACAGTGTCTAGATTTGCGCCTATATCTTGATAAGGCAACAAGGCAGATTTTTGTAAACTGACAGTTATGCCTAGCTGGGCACAAATTTCCAATGTCACGTCCCTGGCCTGTTGAAGTAGGTGCTTGGTGGTGGCAGTTAGTAGCCAGTCGTCCAGCTACAGAAACACTTGGAAATCAAGACGTCTCAAGTGAGCTGTTACTACTGCCATGCATTTGGTGAACACTCTGGGGGCTGTAGTGAGACCAAAGGGCAGAGCTCAGAAATGATAACGACTGGCTCCCAGCCGGAAGAGTAAGTGACTCCTTGATGCTCTGTCCATTTTTATGTGGTAGTACGCATCTTGGAGGTCTATTGAGCACATCTAATCGTCTTTCCCTAAGAAGGGAAGTGTTGACTCCTGCGTCACCATTCGGAACTTTGATTTTTTGACAGATTAGTTCAGTTTGTGGAGATCCAATATGGGTCTCCAGTCCCCTGTTCTTTTTGACACCAAAAAAAAGCTTGAGTAAGTTCCGAATCCTATTTGGTCTGTGGGGACTTTTTGAATGACTCTTTTGTCCAGCAACTTTTGGATTTCTATAGTTGCTTGCTCCCTTAGAATATGTGGAACATCTGGGATTGTCCTGATATGTGGGACAGGATGGCAAAAGGGAATGGAATATCCTCTGGATATTATTCTTTGTACACACTTGTCTTTTTTGATATTTTGATATTTTGCCAGGCTTCTGGATACAATGATAAACATTCCCCAACTGCCTCCAGAGTAGAGCAGATGGGACTCCTTTCAGGACCACTGATAGGGATGTCTGCAAAAGAAATCACCATCACCCTTGCTTTGCAGACCCCCCCCACCTCTAGGATGATGTCTACCATTGCTGCCTCCCCCTCTGTCCCTGGGGAAGGGTTCACCTTGTGCATCTTGGAAAGCTTCCTGGGATTTTTTAAACCACATTTTCCCACTCTTCTGACCTTTAGGGTAAGGTCTTGAAGGTACTGAAAAACGTACTCCAATGGCAGAGAGAGTTTTCCCTTCCTGCTCACATCTGTTGAGTGTGTCTTTAACTTTGGGTCCAAAAAGTAAGGAACCACCAAAAGGGGCGTTAGTAAAGGTATACTTAAAAGGTTCCACAAAATTACACAAGCACATCCAGCCGTGTCTCCTCAAGGAAACTCCTGAACCCAGTGCCCTACTCGCTCCATCCGCTGCATATGATATCAGTCTCATGGAGGAGTTGACGATAGAATTTAAGGTGGACAGCTGGGAGGAGACTTTCTCAGTCACCTCCGCAGCCAATGAACCTTGCAGAGTATCTCCTAGCTCTTACAGGAGATCTCTTTGTAGCCTTGTAAAGTGTGTGAGGTAGTTCATCGATCGGAGTGTAAAAGTCACTGACAAAAAGACATGCTTCCCGTATCTGCCATCATTCAAGAATCTTTGTTCGGAGGATGACCAGATAAGGATGTTGCAGAAAGTTCCTTCTTAGTGGCTGCTGCCACCACCATAGCATCTACAGGCACACCTTTTGTAAGAAAATCTTTTCCAGTGGGGAATGACAAAAACTTGTTTGGACTCCGAGGGACTGGTTCCATAGTGTCAGGTGACTTCCACACCTTTCGACTGACTAAGTCCATTAGCTTATCAAAAGGCGGAGACACCCAGGAGGCTGAAGGTTGAGATCCAAAGACCTTCAGGTACACCGATTCCTCATCAGAAGGGTTGATGGTTTTCCATTTTTCAAGGATATCTGCAAATAAGATATCTTCAGAGGACGACTGTGGGGACCCTTCTGACTCCTCGAGGTCAGTGTCTGAGGTGACAGACTCATCCGGGGAGTCTATATGCTTCTTCTTGCATTTCCTCTTTCAAGGGGGCTCCTCAGAAGGATATTCTGGGGAGGCCTTGGAAGAGAGGGGTTCACCTAATGGGGGGTTCCTGAGGCTCTGAATCCCTGCTGTCCTGTGGATGGGGTGGTGCTGAGACAGTAGTCGGTGCCTTGGGGGGACGAATGCCAGTATCCTTGTGTAGAGCTGTGGAGAGGGACAGCACACTCCTCATCAGCTTGAAAGCAGAACCCACTGGTTCCAAGGATATCTCCAGCTCCGAGGAAACAGAGGACACCCCCAGCCCCAGAGAGACCATCTTCAAGGCTGATGTAGGAGCCAAGCTCACCAGAGGCAACGCACCGAGGGGTAGGCTCAGAATCGGAGAACTTCAGCTCCCAGACACCCTGGATGGCACTGAGAGTGTTGGAGCAGATATCGGTTCCGTATTCTCCGAACTGACGTGCCTACAGCAAGTGGTACTTAGCACTCCAGCTCTGAAGAAAGAGCATGGCTTGGAGGAGGAACAGCAGTGGATGTAACAGTCTTAGAAGGCTACGAAACCTGTTGGGTTAGAGCTGAGAACAATTTAGCTAGCTCCGGGAACTTCAAAAGTCTGTGCACCACCTGCTCCACATCATCATCAGATACGCTCCTAGAGGACCTGGAGGATAGAGTTGGTGAACGAGATCTCTTCAAAATGGGAGTGCTCAAGGTAGGGGAGACCGATGGAATATCAATGGACCAGCTCTGAGACATGGTTTCTTTTAGCTCCGAAGACCTTGGAGCCAAAGAACCAGGTTTGTCAATAACAATTATCTCCATCGATTCCGAAGCCTGTGGAGCCAAGGAGGTTGATGGCTGCGAAATTGTTGACAATTTTTCAGGGGGCTCTGACTGAGCCAAAGAGACAGGAGATGGCCTTTTAGTTGGTTTGTCCCTCTTAGAAGAAGAAGAGGATGAAGAAGAAGAAGCACTCTGTACAGCTTTCTCAAAAGTCGGTTTCAAGAGCCCTTTGACAATCAATTTGTTTTTCCTCTCCTGCAACACACGTGCGCTAAAGGAGTGGCAGAAAGTGCAATTTTCATGTTCCATGTTCCATATTCTGAGAGCTCAATCACGTCTCTGTTCATATGGTTTGGGGAGGCACATCTCAGGTCATTCACATCCACATGGACTATGACTGAGTCATACTGGTACATGAGGTTTAGTGACCTCTGTGCTTGCATGATTTGATGAATCTTGGTCCCTGACAGGCAACTAACTTTAAATTTCTCCTTATCCAGCCTGATGAGAAAGACCTCAGTATGTCTCACAGTGGAGTCTGCTATGAACAAACTACTAGATTGTGTGGTGTTACACCTCATGGCCTTGATAGTTGAGACACAGTGAGATATGGTTTTATGTGTTATGGTGGCATTTGTCTTATTTGTCTGCATGCAATGTTTCTCAGCATTGCGTTTTACAGGACTTTGAGGTTCATATGTGGTTCAATGTGTCGGGTCCTTTGTATGTGCTGTGAGTGTTCCTTGTGTGTCGCTGACAAGCTGTTTGGTGTTTCTTTGTGCCTATATATATATATATATATATATATATATATATATATATATATATATATATACACACACACACACACACACACACACACACACACACACACACACACACACACCTCCCTGCCATAAAGTCTGATGATGATGACTATGAAATGGGTGTAGTTATCAAATCCCATGCTGCTATTCAAAATCTCCAGCAAGGACAACACCAAACAAATGCTTTGTGTGTTAATCATGGGCTTACCTTCAGCTCTCTGAAATGCATCATTGTTTATGTTGGTAAAGCTTGTATCTGTATCACCTCCCATACAGATATCGCACTCTGGCACAGTCAGCTGGTAGTAGGGCCTCTATATTGCTGACAGATTCTCCTTTGACCACCATGCTCTGTAGCTGTTGTAAAATACTTCTGCTTTACACAGCTTACCCTTTGTTGTATCTCCTCAAGTTCCAAATAAGTTATACCCTTACCGTATTCATCCTTTATTAGGCCCATTATTGAAGACAGTGCCCCATTGGCACATACCTCACAAAGTACTCAAAGCAGCTCAAAATACTTCAATGTTTCCTCAACAAAAAATATCTCAGGTCTCAGTAAACGTAGGTACTCTTGACAGACTGAAAGACCTGTGTCTTTACAAAGAGTCCTACTCCTGAGTGGGTTATGTCAACTAAAGTTCCCATGCTATGAAGGACCCAGCACTCTAAGATCACCATCACCACAATAAAACTAGTTGTAACCCTATAATATCACATCAACATTTCCACAAGGCTTGCAAGGTACGTTACCCACTGCATTCCTTATTTGTGAAATAAGCTGACTACATGTCAAACACAGTACTTCTCTTGCAACATTTATAAACAGTTTGGATAAAGTTAAGAATTCAGGACAAAAGCAATAAAAACAGCAAATCTATTTTTTTTTTCAAATGTGTTGTTTTCCCCTTCCCAAAGAAAAGCAAATGTTATTTTCATTCTGTCCTTTGTGGATGAATTCAGAGTTTCATTTCTCTGACCTTGTTATATCTACCAGCAAGAAAAACTACTAACGGGAGTCTGGGTGTGTTATGTACTGCCTGATTAACATACAACAAATAATAATAATAATAATAATAATAATAATAATAATAATAATAATAATAACAATAATAATAATGTATTACTTAAACTACTAACGGGAGTCAGGGTGTGTTATATACTGCCTGATTAACATACAAAAAATAATAATAATAATAATGTATTACTTAAACTACTAACGGGAGTCAGGGTGTGTTATATACTGCCTGATTAACATACAAAAATAATAATAATAATAATAATAATAATAATGTATTACTTAAACTACTAATGGGAGTCTGGGTGTGTTATGTACTGCCTGATTAACATACAAAAATAATAATAATAATAATAATAATAATAATAATAATGTATTACTTAAACTACTAATGGGAGTCTGGGTGTGTTATATACTGCCTGATTAACATACAAATAATAATAATAATAATAATAATAATAAATTACTTAAACTACTAATGGGAGTCTGGGTGTGTTATATACTGCCTGATTAACATACAGAAAATAATAACAATAATAATAATGTATTACTTAAACTACTAATGGGAGTCTGGGTGTGTTATATACTGCCTGATTAACATACAAAAAAAAATAATAATAATAATAATAATAATAATGTATTACTTAAACTACTAATGGGAGTCTGGGTGTGTTATATACTGCCTGATTAACACACAAAAAATAATAACAATAATAATAATGTATTACTTAAACTACTAATGGGAGTCTGGGTGTGTTATATACTGCCTGATTAACATACAAAAAAAAAAAATAATAATAATAATAATAATGTATTACTTAAACTACTAATAGGAGTCCGGGTGTGTTATATACTGCCTGATTAACATACAAAAAAACAATAATAATAATAATAATAATAATAATAATAATAATAATGTATTACTTAAACTACTAACGGGAAGTCTGGGTGTGTTATATACTGCCTGATTAACATACAAAAATAATAATAATAATAATAATAATAATAATGTATTACTTAAACTACTAATGGGAAGTCTGGGTGTGTTATATACTGCCTGATTAACATACAAATAATAATAATAATAATAATGTATTACTTAAACTACTAATGGGAAGTCTGGGTGCGTTATATACTGCCTGATTAACATACAAATAATAATAATAATAATAATAATGTATTACTTAAACTACTAACGGGAGTCAGGGTGTGTTATATACTGCCTGATTAACATACAAAAAAAAAAATAATAATAATAATAATAATAATAATAATAATAATAATAATAATAATGTATTACTTAAATTACTAACGGGAGTCAGGGTGTGTTATATACTGCCTGATTAACATACAAAAAATAATAATAATAATAATAATAATAATAATAATAATAATAAAAATAATAATGTATTACTTAAACTACTAACGGGAGTCTGGGTGTGTTATGTACTGCCTGATTAACATACAAAACTAATGATAACAATACATTACCTAGGTCCTTTGCAGTTCATGATATACTTTTTTTCAGCAAGGTTAGGTCCAACTCTCACACACACACACGCACACACACACAACTCAGCTCTACCAAATTTGGGGGAACACATCTAATTTGTTCTCAAACTTTTGTTCCATCCCTCCTATATCTGGAAATTATTTTGAGTGAATAGCACCCACTAAGAGTACCTTTTCCTAAATATTTTCTCTTTCTCCAGAATTCTGAGGTAAAAGTTAAAAGACATGACACATACATACACACACAGACTGTGCTAACACATATGCAACTATTTCCCACATTAGAGGAGTTGGCCACTTTTTCCCTTTTGTCAGGCTCCAACTTGTTACAGAAAAAAATCATGTTTACTGCAGTCCTTTGCAAAAACTGTTTACAATTAAAAAAATGAGTGAACTCAACAAAACAAATAAAAATTCTCCAACTGTTTAATCAATAAAAAGGGTCTATTGCCATGGATATGAACTTTCCCACTATCTCTGTTACCAGTTTGGTGGCTATGGGCATCCTGGTGTAATGTAGAAACTGCCTCATATTTACAGACAACCAGTTAATTATTAAACAAATTGATACGGTATGCAAGAGATATACTTACACAATATCAGTGGAGGCAAAGCTCTCCATAAAAGTGCTCCTAATGTCAATAAGGTTGTCAGTAGTACACACAATACAAAGCAGAAACACAGCCCCATATATAATGAGGCATTTAAATGTAACCTGCTTAAATCCCAAAGACCTCCTTGGTGAAGTACACATATTATACAATGCCTCCTCTAAAACGTGCATGCTGATTGGCCAGCCCAACCAGCGTGCCCGTTGTAAATCCCTCAATATACTAACGAAAAAAGGTCCGGTCTCCTGGACTTTTTCCGTTAGTATAAAACACTGTCTCGCTATGTTAAAAGAGTTTAACATAGCGACACAGGTTTAAAAAAAGCAACGCAGATCTCCGTTGCTTTTTTTAAAGCTGTCTCGCTATGTTAAACTCCTTTAACATAGCTTAATAGTAAAGCAACAGAGATCTTGCGATCTCCGTTGCTTTTAACTGTCTGCTATGTTAAATGAGTTTAACATAGCGAGACAGCTTTAAACTAAGCAACGGAGATCTCCGTTGCCTATTTTAAAGCTGTCTCGCTATGTTAAACGCATTTAACATAGCGAGACAGAAAAAAGCAACGGAGATCTTGCGTTCTCCGTTGCTTTTGCCCACAGCTGTGATGTACTGCGTAGGCATGCGCAGTACATCAGAACTGCCGCGGAACACCACACAGCTGCGGAAGGGCAGCAAACAGGCATTATACAATGCCATTATTTAAGAAAAGTAATTATTTCTTTTCTTAAATAATGTCATTGTATAATAGCAATAACCCACTTCTGAATGTGGGTAATGCTGGATTTACCCACGGTTGTCTTTGTTTGGTCCCGAGGGCGAAACCACGCCAACCGTGGGTAAATCCAGCATTACCCACACCCAGGCGTGGGTTATTGCTATAATAACTCCCTCAGCAACCCTGAATTCACTGTTTCAAAACAACACGCACATCAACCCATACAGCCATATCTCATGGAGCCTGTACTTCTAACCCCATATGGCAAGCCACCACAGAATCTAGCATTCTAGTGAGTGGAGGCGCCATAGTGAGATACACTGATGTCCCTCTCACCAGGATGAGTACAGAGAAAATCAAAGTCAGCTGCTTAACAGGGGCCAGGATTCAATGCATTACGAACACAATCAGGTTGTTGGACCACAAGTATGACTCAGTCATAATCCATGTGAGTGTAAATTACTTGACATGTACCTCCCTAGATAATATGAAGAGGGACATTGTGGAGGTCTCAGAATCTGTGTGTGTCTCAGGCATGTATGAGTGTAGCATTAAGCAGCATTTTACCTTCTCCAGGCATGATACCACAATATGAAGAAAAAATTACTGACTTTAATAATTGCAATATTGGTCAGCATGGAATGATATAGTTAAGAGACCATGCTGCTATGCCAGGGATGGTCTGCACCACTCCTTCTAGGCTTTCAAATATTAGTTAAAAAAATGTCCTTCCCTCATAGTGCTTTTTTTAGTTAATGCCAAACTGAAAGTACTTCTGAAATAGCAAATCAAAACCAAGAAAATCTAAAGGTGTTACTGCTCAGTGCTAGAAGTCTAAACAAAAACATCACTTCCTAGAAGCTACCCTAACCTTAGAGAATGCTGATATCTGTGCAGTCACTGAGATATGGTTTAAAGTTTTGTACAGCTCGCTGACAGTGCAAGGTTATAATGCCTTCTATGCATTTAGACCATCCACTACACAGATGGGGACTAAAGGTGAAGGTATCCCAGTTTACATAAAAAATATATATACCTCAAGGCTTGGAGCTTCTCCATATTATAATCACCATAGGCATAATCCAATACCACTTCCTTACAAGCTATATGTCCCCCAATAAGGCCAAGGAAACCCATAGCATATTTAAACTTACTGGAAACACTCACCATCCAAACTAATTCATGGGTGACTTTAATTGAACCACTATTAACTGGGTATCATATATGACACCAAATGCACAGGCACAGAGACTCCAGTTTTTTGTAAACACAGCCTCCTCCCTGGACCACATTTTATATATATATATATATATATATATATATATATATATATATATATATATATATGTATATTCTTTTTCCCATTTAGCACATGGGGTCAGGGTGTCACTTCAACAGTGACAATCATATCAGGCCAAGGTTTACACCACCAAGTGGCTAGCCCTACTGCAGTAGTTCATTTGTACTACACACTCACATCGATGGCCAATTTAGAGTGTCCAATCCACCTACTGCATGTTTTTGGAATGTGGGAAGAAAACCACGCAACCGCAGGGAGGACATGCAGACTCTGCACAGAAGGCACCCCAGCTGAGAATTGAACAGGCGAACCTCTTGCTGTGAGGTGACAACGCTAACCACCGTACCACCATGGCCACCCCTACACACACACACACACACACACACACACACACACACACACATACACACATACACACACATACAGATATATATATATATATATATATATATATATATATATATATATATATATATATATATATATAGCTATCTCTCTCTCTCTCTCTATATATATATATATATATATATATAGGCACACACACACATATCCTGAAAAAAACAGAGGAGGCGTATGACTGCCCCAAAAGAAGTTATCCTTTGCTCCCTAATTGAATTAAGCAAACCTGCAAAGGAGAAAACAATCCCTGAATATCTTCAGATCACTGCCTTTGTTGTATAAGTTCTTTTCAGCTATCCAGATTTTCACTGAATGTTCAGATTTCTGCCTCATACCTTTGGTCTGTTCTTCATAAAACTGGTGGTTTTCTGACTTTACTAAAAGTAATGACATACATTTTAGTTTCAGACTTGATCTTCTTTAGGAAATGCACACTTAATTCCAGTTATTATAGGTTCATAGGTAGGTACTAGGCTATCAGCCCTGGGGCCTATATAAACCTAGCCAAAAAAGTTCCCTGACTTTCGCCACCCAGGAAAGTTATTTTCCTGCGCCCCTGTCTAGCAGAGCCACAGAAGTGATCCCTGGGGCGAATTTCTTATTTCCCATCCAACTGTTGAGATATTTCTTGAAGAGGGGTAATGAGGAGCTTTGCTTGACATGAATGGGTAGTCTGTTCCAGAGCATGGGAAGTCTCTGAGACAGGAATCTATCCATCCAGCATGTTCTGTTTATTGTGGTGGCAAGGTTTAGATCCCTGGAGCCTGTGGTTCGGAGGGATTGGGGTTTCTTTAAGTGTAACTTGTCTAACAGATCTGGGTTTGACATGGCTTTGTATGTAAGGCAGAGGTCGCCTCTGAGTAGGCGATAAGCGACGGAGTAGAGCTGGAGTTTTCTGAGACTGTCTGCATATGGCATCTGTTTGAGGCTGATAATCCTCTTAGTGAGGTATTTCTGTGGCCTTTCTAGTTGTTGTAGATGTCTTGTGAGGTACATACCAAACAGGGTGTTGTAGTCTATAATGGGTCTGATGAGAGATGAGTAGAGAGGAACAATGACCTCTTTTTTTCTGGAGGTGAACCCCTTTGTGATTAGGTGTTCCAAGTAGAAGGATTTCCTGACTACTGTGGCGATGTGATTATCAAAGGAGAGACTACTGTCCACCTGTGTCCCAAGGTCTCTTATCAAGCCATCGGTGTTTAGTAAGCTAAAGCCTATGTGGTACTTCATGGGTACACTGTTTTTCCCAAAGGGAATGACAGTGCACTTCTTGGCATTGAGCTTGAGGCCATGACTTTGACACCAAGCATCAGTCACAGTGAGGCCCCTTTGTAAAATGCCCACATCATTAGGCAATTCTATTATGGCACCTAGTTTGCAGTCATCTGTGAACTTCATTAGCCAAAGACCTGCTATATTAGTCTGGACTTCTGAGAAGGTACATGCCAAACAGGAGAGGACCCAGAACTGAGCCCTGTGGTACTCCGCTTGTTACTGGACTGAAGTTGGATTTGGAGTCAGCTACTTTCACTGTGTGGGTTCTGTCAGTGAGCCAGCTGGCCCCCCATCTTGTAACATACGGATTTATGCACAGTCTAGTGAGTTTATCTATAATTCCAGAGTGGAGGATGGTGTTGAAAGCCTTGGCGAGGTCAAGAGAGGCTGTGTGCACCACCTTACTCTCGTCCACAGCTCTGGTGACTACTTCAAAGAAGTCAATCCAGTTTAGGAGACATGACCTACCTTTTATAAACCCAAACTGAGTGGGGTCCAGACTTTGGAGGTTACCTATGTCCTTGTTTATAAGCTCCAAGATGATACGTTCTATGGCCTTGCAGTCCAGGCTCATCAGGCTAATGGGGCAGTAGTTCCCAGAGTCTGTGGTGGCACCCCCTTTGTGGAGTGGGATAACCGTCGCTGTGCACCATTCAGTAGGCACAAAGCCTGAAGTGAGGCTATGACTGAACATGGTGCTTCGGTTGGGTGCCAGTTTGTTCTGTAGTTCATGTAGAATGCAGACAGGAATGCTGTCAGGTCCCATGGATGCTGTGTTCTTGGCTTTGGAGAGTGCAGTCTTGCCCCGTGTTAGTTGCACTTGGATAATTTCAGATGCATTATGTTGAGAAACTTGCCTGGAGGTGTGGATATCGTTAAAGAATTTGGACATACCTCCTCCATTAGTGCTTCGGTCCAGGTTAGGTAGCCAACAGGTGTGGTATGAGTTATAGCCTGGTAATGCAGGGGTGCTCTCTGGAGCCTTGAACCAGGTCTCTGTCACTGCACATATGTCGACGTTCTCCATTTTAATGAGTGTCTCGAGTGAGTGCATTTTGAGGTTGAAACTTCTAGCACTGAGTAGCATTACCCTCAGATTTTGCTTGCTTATACCTGCTATGGTGGTGAGTCTGTCGTTTGAACCTTGCCTAAAAAAGGCACTATAGGGGTGGTTTGAGCCTTAGCCAGTATCCGGAATCCCAGGGGCGACAGATGCAGGCAATTTCTGGTAAAGCATCGTGGTCTGTCAATCAGATCGTCTCAGGCAGACAGACACTGGATCCCCGTTAGAATGACATTAGAAGCTTAGCCAATTGTTGAAGTCAATCATTTTGCCCTTGTATTGTGGTATCATTCTGGGCGATGGCAGGATGCTACTCAGGGCTAGGGTCATACCTGCCTGGCTACAAGATCTGAGAGCTCCTCCATGTCTCTTTTCATGTAGTCCAGGAAGGTACGTCTCAGGTCATTCACACCAACATGGACAATGACAGAGTCATATTCGTACTTGTTCTGGAGTGACCTGAGTGCGTGGGTTATGTGGCGGATCCTGGCACCCGACAGGCAGCTGACAGTAACCTTCTCCTTGTTTAGCCTGGTGAGTGGGACATCAGTGTGCCTGACTATAGAGTCACCTATGACTAGTGTGTCGGGTACATTGTTTTGCCTTATGGGCTGAGGTTGAGTGGCACACTGATTTTGTGGGCTATGTGTCATTTGGGAAGTGTTGGGGGTGGTGGTTGCTTGCGTTTTAGCTTTGCAGGTCTCTGTTTGGGCAGATTTTTATTGACAGCCTCCAGGAATGTAGGTGTGTGTTTTGTGTTACTATGCGTGGTTTTAGGTGGTGTAGGTTTCGATGGACTAAATGTTGAGTGTGGTGTGGTGCAGGTGTTTACCTTCTCCACTTGACTGTCTAGTACAGTCTTGGCTGGAGAGAGCTTGGCTTCCAGTTTGGCTATATAAGTGCATCTCTCACGGGGTGTAGTGTTGGGTGGCAGGAGGAGAGGGTTGTCAGTGTACATGAGGCAATTGCTACATTGCCCACAAGATGCCCAGATTAATCAGGCAGAAGGGGAAAATACTGGGAGCTGACCCTTACACATGCCTGGATAGGTGCTTATTAATTTAAGTACTAAAACTGTTTTCTTCCTAATAAGTGAGGAAAGTTGAGTGCTGCAGTAATTTGTAGATTATTTAGTGCTTGCAACGAGTTTTGCACTAGTGCTGAGCACAAGGAAACAGTTCTGAATGCTAAAACTAGAAAAACGGCTAGTTCTAAGGGAAAATTAGAAGAGCAGACTTTCTGGCACCGGGAATAGTTTAACCCTAGTTAAACAGTGCTGCACGAAACAAAAAAAAAAACAATGCCAGCAAATATATAAAATAATTCAGTCAGACAAAAATTAAGACTGCAGAACTCTGAAAAGAAGTGCCAAGAAATATACTTATCAGCGATGTATTTCCAGATTGGTTGAGAGCACTCTTCAGTCAGAACACAATGAGTTTTTAACAGTGTATGCAGGAATTTACAAATCGGGACTATTTTTAAATCAGCAAGCCTTGAAGCAATCAGATAACAAAAAAGCTGTTAGACCAGTTTTATAAACTTTAACACCACCACAGGAATGGGGCGGACCAGTTTCAGTACAGACCAGAAACAAAAAACAATGCCAGCAAATATATAAAATAATTCCGTCAGCAAATATATAAAATAATTCAGTCAGGCAAAAATTAAGACAAATGCAGAGATCTGAAAAGAAGTGCCAAGAAATATACTTATCAGCGATATATTTCCAGATTGTTTGAGAGTACTCTTCAGTCAGAACACAAGGAGTTTCTAACAGTGTATCCAGGAATTTACAAATAGGGACTATTTTTAAATCAGCAAGTCTTGAAGCAATCAGATAACATAACATAAGATTAGATCAACTTTCTAAGTTTAGTTTATGTGAAAAACGTTTTTATTTTTGCCAAATTCCCCCCAATAATTTTAGTCTTTGTTCAGATGTCTTGCATACTTTCCTGTATGTCTAGAAGTATGGGAGCTACGGCAGGATTGTTATTTCAATGCCAAGAGGTTTCATCAGGGAATTAATTTATCCCTGCAACAATGATGTTTCCAAAGTGGGCGTGCATAACATCTATGTGTTCACCCCTACGAAAACGAGCAGTTCTGGGATTGTGAGGTTGATCCACTGGGTGAGATTATTAAAATATTGCGAAGAGGGAGGGATTACAACTTGGATGCTGAGGCTTTGTTCAGAGGCAAGAAACATTTTTGAAAGGAGAGAGTGTACCTTTAAGTAGTAGGTGGCTGTCAGTGAACATGAGGCAATAGCAACATTTGTCTCAGGATGCCTATTTTAACCATGTTGGCTCCAAAGACACTCAGAAAGTGCAGCTTCATAGTTTCACTTGCTTGCTACTATGGGTGGGAGGGTGAGTAGTGCCTAACAGAGTATTAGAAGTTGCTTACTTGGAATGCTGTCTATCTAAGATGAATAATACAAGCCTATACACAAACAAGAATGAATCACTTTGCATAACTACTGACTATTACGGGTGCTCTTAATTTTTAGAGTAGATTGTATTGAGAAAGATTAGGTTCTGCATCTATCCCTCCAGCATGTCCTGTTTATTGTGGTGACAAGGTTTAGGTCCCTAGAGCATGTAGCTCACAGGGATTGGGATTTCTTGAGGTGTAGCATGTCCAACAGCTCTGGGTCTGACATAGCTTTATATGTTAGGCAGAGATCACCTCGGAGTAGGCGATATGCTACGGAGTAAAGCTGGAGTTTTTTGAGGCGGTCAGTGTAGGGCATTTGTTTGAGGCCAGTAATCCTCTTTGTGAGGTACTTCTGTGACCTTTCCAGCTGCTGCAGATGTCTTGTGAGGTACATTCCAAAAGGGGAGTTGTACTCTATAATGGGTCTAATGAGTATCGAGTAGAGTGGAACAATGACCTCTTTTTCCCTGGATGAGAACCCTTTTATGATGAGGTGTGCCATGTAGATGGACTTCCTGACTACTGTGGCGATGTGACTATCAAAGAAGAGACTACTGTCCACCTGGGTCCCAAGGTCTCTTATCACGCATTTGGTGTTAAGTAGATTGCTGCCTATGTGGTAGTTCATGGGTACAGAGTTTCTACCAAAGGGGATGGCACTGCACTTTTTGGCATTGAGCTTGAGGCCATGCCTCTGACACCAGGAATCTGTCTCAGCACGGCCTTTCTGTAGGATGTACACATCATTTGGGGACTTGACTATGGCTCCTAGTTTGCAGTCATCTGCGAACTTCATTAGCCAGAGGCCTTCTGTGTTAGCCTGTACTTCAGAGAAGTAGATACCAAACAGGAGAGGTCCCAAGACAGAACCCTGTGGTACTCCACTTGTCACTGCTTTGAGGTCATAGTTGGAGTCTGCAACTTTTACAGTGTGGGTTCTGTCAGTGAGCCAGGTGGCAACCCATCTTGTGACGTAGGGATTTATACCTAGTTTAGTGAGTTTAGCTATAATTCCAGAATGGGGGATGGTGTTGAAAGCCTTGGCGAGGTCAAGATAGGCTGTGTGAACCACCTTACCCTCATCCACAGCCTTGGTGACTGCCTCAAAGAAGTCGATCAGGTTCAGGAGGCATGATCCGCCCTTCACAAATCCGAACTGGGTGGGATCCAGAGTTTGGAGGTTACCAATGTCTTTGTTTATGAGTTCCATGATGATATGTTCCATGGCCTTGCAGACCAGGCTCATCAGGCTAATAGGTCGATAGTTCCCGGGATCATTGGTGGCTCCCCCTTTGTGGAGTGGGATAACTGTTGCTGTGTGCCATTCAGTGGGCACAAAGCCTGATGCGAGGATGGAGGATATAGGATGCCCCACTGTGACAAACCTACTTATGCAAATAACCATGGGTGGGGTAAGGGTCTAAAATAGAAATGTCATCATTGCTATGATGCTTGCATATGTAAAAGCTATGTCTATGGCTGCCTGGATGATGACCCATCATAGAAGCATCTTGTCCTTGCACTGGGGACTTCCTAGTATTGGTTGACAAACTTGCTCAAGACAAATCATGGGAACAGCTTGACAGTCTGCAGGCACAGAGGTAAAAAGTACTTAGAACTAGGGGAAAACTTTTTTCAAAAATACTACAAGGTCAAATGGTGACACATTATCCCTGTGACCAAGTGATGTGCCTGTAGTGCAGTGACAGGGCTACCATAACTGACATGGTCTCAAAGGTCATCCCACAAATCACAACGCAGTCATGGTCATGCGATTCCATTATTGTATATCTGGTGCAGATGGCACTGCCATCTGATGAAGACAACCACATGACTGTGACCAGACACTGTGCATACCCTTATTGGACCAATGGCCTATATAGTATTATTGGGTAGCATGGCTAAGCTTAAAACGGCCCTGTGTCATTCTTTCTCTGGGCCAGTGATAAAGGAGTCTTAATCCTCACCACGAACACTGATGTGGAAACATTCACTCTGAGAGAAATACACATGCACAATATTTTTAGATGCGGCTCTGTGTAACCAGCACAATTACCCTTAAGAGCACACAGGGAACACACTTCAGTCCTGGGGCAAGAATCTCTCTCTCTCTCCAGGTCCCAAATAAGATTCCACACTAACCACTAAGGAGCTCTGTGTCCCTGTTCAAAGTAGCTCACACACACACACACACACACACACACACACACACACACACACACACACACACACACACACACACACACACACACACACACAGACACTCTGAGAACTGATTTTCATACACACACACACACACACACACACACACACACACACACACACACACACAAACACACACACACAAAGGCTGGCACTGATTACCCGCTCTGCCACCTTTGCCCACACAAGGGTACCAATTATACTGAGTAAAATTAACACAAATGCAAATGGTAGTGTTTTACCAATTCAGCAAGATATTTATGTCAGCAAACTGTATTTTTTTACATAGGATATACAACCACAGTAAATGTATGCCAGTCATACATTTAACAGTGAGGTCAAAGGCATTTTCCTCCATGGTTTATACAATGTTAGCAGCTATCCTTTCCAGAGCAGCTTTATTATGATGTTAACATGGTTGCCTCTAAAAGCAGAGGTACTTACAGAGTTGTACAGAGCTACAGGCTTTGCAAGAGGCAGCAGAGTGAAGCTGCCAAAACTGACTACAGTAATGTCTTCTTGTACAAGATAACAAGTCAAGTATTCCAATAGCCACATAAGTATGCTTATAACAGTGGCAATAATGTCATTAATCTAAACTTCTCTGGTTGCAGTCTACAGGCTTGGAAAACAGCATTGTAATGCTTTTACACAAGGATAGCCCAACCACAGACCCTGGTAAACACAGACTCATTTGTTTCACTAGCCTTATATTGTCCTACTCTAGTTACTGTAACATTCTCACTTTTCTATTTATAAGTGTGGAGCTTTTCTCCTTGGGCCTCTGCTATAAAAGGGCAATGGCTCATTTGGACTACTATGGCCAACAAATGTCAAATAAATAATAAATACAATTTTCAATCCATAGGCTCCTTGCACATATTTTTTGAGGCATGCATACATGTATATGTTCTTTGATTCGCCTTCCTAATTGTATTGAATTAAATTCTTTCTATAATACATTGCCAATTGTTAGAGTGTGTTTTAAATTTGTAGTCTTGAATGTTTTTCCGGTAAGCAATGAAACAAAACGTATGACCCAACAATGACAAAACTGCCCATTTCAGAACATTTTAACCATAAAAAGCCACTCAAACTTCTGTCATAACAATCCACCAGTATCAGTCAATAAGCACAATCTCAGCATAAATAAAATTAATCCGAATAATTCCACATTAAAGAGATCTGTAACTAATGAAGAGACTGCTACTAGGAAACAATTTTATATTTCAGTGTGTTTCATCTGCAAATTCCGTGTCTGATGTCCTTGAAGGATTAATTGCCTATGTTACATTAAAGAAAAATTGGTAAGCTGGTAGTATTGCAACAGGGAATGACTAAGAAACTGACAAGTTCACAGTTACTAGGCATCATTGAAGGACACAGGAATGCAGAACCCCTACCCCCTTAAAATGCACCAAATAATCAGCAACTATGACATCATATACCATGCCTCCATACCTCACCTCCATACCTCTCAACCTTTTAACATAAGAAATCTAGACAAAGTATAAAAAAAAATGGTGGGGGACAAAGGCCTCAAAATAGGGACAGATTATAAAAATTGCTGTTATCGACTTAGAAAGGGATAGAGTAACAGCATTTGTTGTAGCATGCATTCTGTGAAGGAAATGAAGTCTAAAACTCAAATGGTTGACATTATTTAGTTATTTCAATCCTCAGTGACTTGCTAGAAAACCACTGATTTTATGAGGAATAAGCCAAAAATATGAGGCAAAAATCTGGACATTCTATAAAAGGACAGTTGAGAGGTAGGTATACATCTCAACCTGTTAGTGCAAGAAATCTGGACAAAGTTTAAAATAATGTGGATACAATGGTCCAAAAAATAGGTAGTATCCTGTTTTTTGTTTATTTTGTTATTTATTTCTTTGTTGTTTATAGCACTTTGTGTACTGTGTATTTTTTCTAGCTAGTTTCACTGTGTGTGAGGTATTAACTGGAAATTGTCCACTCTTATTAAGCATCTGTTGGGTTGTTTGTTTATGATAACTTGTTGCAGTTAAACTTTTTTTCTAGTGGCTCCTTTAGCTGTTTAAAACTTTCATTTAAAGGCTCACTGCTGCTTTTCAGCTGGGAGTAACATTTCTGCAGTTTGTTCTAAGTAGTGGGGATATTTGTAGCATTTCCATATTCAGGCTTGTATTTGGGCCTAGTGTTTGTGGAGGCTGTGTGTCTGAGCACATAATTCAGGGACATCTTGTTTTAGCCAAAGCCATCAGGCATTTCAGTGAGAGAGAATTGTTTGAGGTCATTGGCTGACTGAGGTCTCCTGGACTACAGCTTAGACTAAGCACCTCATTGGTTCTTTTGAGATTTCTTTCTTAAAAGCTGTCTCAGGTTTCAACTTTCTGTTACTTAAGAAGCTCAGTTGTGAGTGTTCAGCAATTTTACAGTGAGCTTATCAAAGGAAGGACACTCAGCAAACTCGGAGCTACAATATATAACATTAAGTATCCTGTTTTTTGTTTATTTTGTTCTTTATTTCTTTGTTGTTTATAGCACTTTGTGAACTGTGTATTTTTTCTAGCTAGTTTCACTGTGTGTGAGGTATTAACTGGAAATTGTCCACTCTTATTAAGAATCTGTTGGGTTGTTTGTTTATGATAACTTGTTGCAGTTAAACGCTTTTTTTCTAATGGCTCCTTTAGCTGTTTAAAACTTTCATTTAAAGGCTCACTGCTGCTTTTCAGCTGGGAGTAACATTTCTGCAGTTTGTTCTAAGTAGTGGGGATATTTGTAGCATTTCCATATTCAGGCTTGTATTTGGGCCTAGTGTTTGTGGAGGCTGTGTGTCTGAGCACATAATTCAGGGACATCTTGTTTTAGCCAAAGCCATCAGGCATTTCAGTGAGAGAGAATTGTTTGAGGTCATTGGCTGACTGAGGTCTCCTGGACTACAGCTTAGACTAAGCACCTCATTGGTTCTTTTGAGATTTCTTTCTTAAAAGCTGTCTCAGGTTTCAACTTTCTGTTACCTAAGAAGCTCAGTTGTGAGTGTTCAGCCATTTTACAGTGAGCTTATCAAGGAAGGACACTCAGCAAACTCGAGCTACAATATATAACATTAAGTATCCTGTTTTTTGTTTATTTTGTTCTTTATTTCTTTGTTGTTTATAGCACTTTGTGTACTGTGTATTTTTCTAGCTAGTTTCACTGTGTGTGAGGTATTAACTGGAAATTGTCCACTCTTATTAAGCATCTGTTGGGTTGTTTGTTTATGATAACTTGTTGCAGTTAAACTCTTTTTTCTAGTGGCTCCTTTAGCTGTTTAAAACTTTCATTTAAAGGCTCACTGCTGCTTTTCAGCTGGGAGTAACATTTCTGCAGTTTGTTCTAAGTAGTGGGGATATTTGTAGCATTTCCAT
Source organism: Protopterus annectens (assembly GCF_019279795.1). Classification (NCBI taxonomy): domain Eukaryota; kingdom Metazoa; phylum Chordata; order Ceratodontiformes; family Protopteridae; genus Protopterus; species Protopterus annectens. Next base: position 1,083,618,813 of record NC_056735.1, read on the forward strand.
ATTCAGGCTTGTATTTGGGCCTAGTGTTTGTGGAGGCTGTGTGTCTGAGCACATAATTCAGGGACATCTTGTTTTAGCCAAAGCCATCAGGCATTTCAGTGAGAGAGAATTGTTTGAGGTCATTGGCTGACTGAGGTCTCCTGGACTACAGCTTAGACTAAGCACCTCACTGGTTCTTTTGAGATTTCTTTCTTAAAAGCTGTCTCAGGTTTCAACTTTCTGTTACCTAAGAAGCTCAGTTGTGAGTGTTCAGCCATTTTACAGTGAGCTTATCGAAGGAAGGACACTCAGCAAACTCGAAGCTACAATATATAACATTAAGTATCCTGTTGTTTGTTTATTTTGTTCTTTATTTCTTTGTTGTTTATAGCACTTTGTGTACTGTGTATTTTTCTAGCTAGTTTCACTGTGTGTGAGGTATTAACTGGAAATTGTCCACTCTTATTAAGCATCTGTTGGGTTGTTTGTTTATGATAACTTGTTGCAGTTAAACTCTTTTTTCTAGTGGCTCCTTTAGCTGTTTAAAACTTTCATTTAAAGGCTCACTGCTGCTTTTCAGCTGGGAGTAACATTTCTGCAGTTTGTTCTAAGTAGTGGGGATATTTGTAGCATTTCCATATTCAGGCTTGTATTTGGGCCTAGTGTTTGTGGAGGCTGTGTGTCTGAGCACATAATTCAGGGACATCTTGTTTTAGCCAAAGCCATCAGGCATTTCAGTGAGAGAGAATTGTTTGAGGTCATTGGCTGACTGAGGTCTCCTGGACTACAGCTTAGACTAAGCACCTCACTGGTTCTTTTGAGATTTCTTTCTTAAAAGCTGTCTCAGGTTTCAACTTTCTGTTACCTAAGAAGCTCAGTTGTGAGTGTTCAGCCATTTTACAGTGAGCTTATCAAGGGAAGGACACTCAGCAAACTCAGAGCTACAATATATAACATTAAGTATCCTGTTTTTGTTTATTTTGTTCTTTATTTCTTTGTTGTTTATAGCACTTTGTGTACTGTGTATTTTTTCTAGCTAGTTTCACTGTGTGTGAGGTATTAACTGGAAATTGTCCACTTTTATTAAGCATCTGTTGGGTTGTTTGTTTATGATAACTTGTTGCAGTTAAACTCTTTTTTTCTAGTGGCTCCTTTAGCTGTTTAAAACTTTCATTTAAAGGCTCACTGCTGCTTTTCAGCTGGGAGTAACATTTCTGCAGTTTGTTCTAAGTAGTGGGGATATTTGTAGCATTTCCATATTCAGGCTTGTATTTGGGCCTAGTGTTTGTGGAGGCTGTGTGTCTGAGCACATAATTCAGGGACATCTTGTTTTAGCCAAAGCCATCAGGCATTTCAGTGAGAGAGAATTGTTTGAGGTCATTGGCTGACTGAGGTCTCCTGGACTACAGCTTAGACTAAGCACCTCATTGGTTCTTTTGAGATTTCTTTCTTAAAAGCTGTCTCAGGTTTCAACTTTCTGTTACCTAAGAAGCTCAGTTGTGAGTGTTCAGCCATTTTACAGTGAGCTTATCAAGGAAGGACACTCAGCAAACTCGAGCTACAATATATAACATTAAGTATCGTTTTTTTTTTTATTTTGTTCTTTATTTCTTTGTTGTTTATAGCACTTTGCGTACTGTGTATTTTTCTAGCTAGTTTCACTGTGTGTGAGGTATTAACTGGAAATTGTCCACTCTTATTAAGCATCCGTTGGGTTGTTTGTTTATGATAACTTATTGCAGTTAAACTCTTTTTTCTAGTGGCTCCTTTAGCTGTTTAAAACTTTCATTTAAAGGCTCACTGCTGCTTTTCAGCTGGGAGTAACATTTCTGCAGTTTGTTCTAAGTAGTGGGGATATTTGTAGCATTTCCATATTCAGGCTTGTATTTGGGCCTAGTGTTTGTGGAGGCTGTGTGTCTGAGCACATAATTCAGGGACATCTTGTTTTAGCCAAAGCCATCAGGCATTTCAGTGAGAGAGAATTGTTTGAGGTCATTGGCTGACTGAGGTCTCCTGGACTACAGCTTAGACTAAGCACCTCATTGGTTCTTTTGAGATTTCTTTCTTAAAAGCTGTCTCAGGTTTCAACTTTCTGTTACCTAAGAAGCTCAGTTGTGAGTGTTCAGCCATTTTACAGTGAGCTTATCAAGGAAGGACACTCAGCAAACTCGAGCTACAATATATAACATTAAGTATCCTGTTTTTGTTTATTTTGTTCTTTATTTCTTTGTTGTTTATAGCACTTTGTGTACTGTGTATTTTTCTAGCTAGTTTCACTGTGTGTGAGGTATTAACTGGAAATTGTCCACTCTTATTAAGCATCTGTTGGGTTGTTTGTTTATGATAACTTGTTGCAGTTAAACTCTTTTTCTAGTGGCTCCTTTAGCTGTTTAAAACTTTCATTTAAAGGCTCACTGCTGCTTTTCAGCTGGGAGTAACATTTCTGCAGTTTGTTCTAAGTAGTGGGGATATTTGTAGCATTTCCATATTCAGGCTTGTATTTGGGCCTAGTGTTTGTGGAGGCTGTGTGTCTGAGCACATAATTCAGGGACATCTTGTTTTAGCCAAAGCCATCAGGCATTTCAGTGAGAGAGAATTGTTTGAGGTCATTGGCTGACTGAGGTCTCCTGGACTACAGCTTAGACTAAGCACCTCATTGGTTCTTTTGAGATTTCTTTCTTAAAAGCTGTCTCAGGTTTCAACTTTCTGTTACCTAAGATGCTCAGTTGTGAGTGTTCAGCCATTTTACAGTGAGCTTATCAAAGGAAGGACACTCAGCAAACTCAGAGCTACAATATATAACATTAAGTATCCTGTTTTTTGTTTATTTTGTTCTTTATTTCTTTGTTGTTTATAGCACTTTGTGTACTGTGTATTTTTTCTAGCTAGTTTCACTGTGTGTGAGGTATTAACTGGAAATTGTCCACTCTTATTAAGCATCTGTTGGGTTGTTTGTTTATGATAACTTGTTGCAGTTAAACCACACTCACTACAATTCCAGTCTCACATAGACCTACCACGACAACAAACCAAACACATAAACACACAAAAACATACTCGGAGGCTCTAAATAAAAATCTGCCTAAGCAGCAGAGACCTCCAAAGCAGACACCCAAGCAACCGCTACCCCAAAACAAAACACGTGCAACACATAACTCACAAAGCCAGTGTGCCGAACAGTCACAGCCCTTAAGGCTAAACAACACACCTGATACACTTGTAATAGGTGACTCTATCGTCAGGCACACTGACGTCCCGCTCACCAGGCAGAACAAGGAGAAGGTCACGGTGAGCTGCCTGTCGGGCGCTAGGATCCGCCACATAACACAAGCACTCAGGTCACTCCAAGGCAAGTACAAATATGACTCAGTCATTGTCCATGCTGGTGTGAATGACCTGAGACGTACCTCCCTGGACTACATGAAAAGAGACATAGAGGAGCTCTCTGAGCATGTAGCCCAGGCCGGTATGACCCTGACCTTGAGTAGCATCTTACCCTCACCAAGAATGATGCCACAATATAAAGACAAGATGATCAATTTCAACAATTGGCTTAAGTGTTGGTGTCATTCAAAGGGGATCCAATGCCTGTCAGCCTGGGATGACATGCTCGACAAGCCACGATGCTTCGCTAGGGACGGCTTGCACCTGTCACCCCTGGGCTTTGGATATTGGCAAAGGCTCTTGCTACCCCATAGTGCCTTTTTAGGCAAGGCTCAAAAGACAAACCCACCTCCATAGGTATCACAAGGGATAAGAAACTAAGAGTAATGCTACTCAACACCAGAAGTCTAAACCTCAAGACGGACGCACTCAAAACTCTCCTTAGCATGGAGAACATCGATATCTGTGCAGTAACAGAAACCTGGTTCAAGGCTCCGAGAGCACCCCAGCACTACCAGGTTATACCTCATACCATGCTTTTCGCCCCAAAACTTGGACCAAACCACAAAAGGAGGGGAGTATCAATATTCCAAAGATACCCACACCTCCAGGTTGGTGGCACAGCACGAAGCATCAGAGACTATCCATGTGCAACTAACTGTGGGTAAAACTGCCTTCCAGTTTATAGCCTGCTACAGACCACCCTCCCAAACACAGGAACCCCACTTGGCCTTCCTGAGAATACTGGAAAATATGAAGGTCTCTCCAAACACCATTATATTGGGCGACTTCAACTACCCAAACATAGACTGGGAGCATTACTCTAGCTCCAACACCCTAGCCCAAAGGTTCCTAGAATTTATAAACTCAAATGCTATGGAACAACTTGTTACCACTCCCACAAGAGGGAAAACATACTGGACCTGATCATCACCAACATGGGGACACTATGCTCCAGACCAGAAGTGTATCCCTCACTGGTAAGATCAGGCCATAAACTAATCTCACTGGATATTCACATCCCGACCCCACCCCCTGCCCAGAAAACCACAGTGAAAAACTTCTCTAAAGCAAATTTCACACGCCTCAAAACCAAGGCGAAATCCTTCAAAGCCCCCGGGCCTGTGGAAAATACGGCCCAGACCGCAGAATCCTTTATAAACGCATTCTATGAACACCTTCAGGAATGCATGGATCATGCAATCCCAAATAAAACCAAGACCCAATCCTCCAAAGCAGACATCCTGTCTGGTGGACCCCAGCCATAAACAAACTATACAATAGAAGGAGGAAGCTACTAAATGATAGAGCAAAATCCCAAAAAGGGAAGGCATCTCTGATCAGTATTAGCAAAAAACTACGGGCACTCATAAAATCATCTAAGGCCAGCTTCGAGAGAAAAATTGCACAGGACACTAAGGATAATCACAAGGCTTTCTTTAGTTATGTTAGGAACCTGGGTGGGAATTCCCAGATATGCTCAGAATTAGTCCAAAATGACAAAAATACACCGAGCCCAGATACATTGGCAACATCCTTGCTGACAGGTTCAGTGCAAACTTCTTACCCCTCTCCCTACCTAAAGGGCAAATATCTATTCCAACAGAGTGCTGCCCCCCTGACATCTCAGATGCTCAGGTAAGAGCCGCCTCTCCAAAGCAAAAACACAGCATCAATGGGACCAGATGGTGTCCCGGCTGCGCCCTACATGAACTCCAAGAAGAGCTAAACCCAAACATAAAACTACTGTTCAGTCTTAGCCTTACTACAGGATATGTACCCAAAGAGTGGCGTACAGCAACAGTGGTCCCTCTCCACAAAGGTGGTGCCTCAACGGATCCTGGAAACTATCGCCCCATAAGCCTGACTAGCTTGGTCTGCAAAGCTATGGAAAGGATCATCATGGACCTCATAAATAAAGATATTGGGGACCTACAGACACTGGATCCTACCCAGTTTGGCTTTGTTAAGGGAAGATCCTGTCTCTTAAACCTGGTCGATTTCTTTGAAACAGTCACCAAGGCCATTGACAAGGGGAAGGTGGTCCACACAGCCTACCTGGACCTCGCAAATGCCTTCGATACAATACCCCACTCGGGCATTATAGACAAGCTCACCAGCTTAAATATAAACCCCTATGTCATTAGATGGGTTGCAAACTGGCTCAAGGACAGAACCCACATGGTTAGAATCGCTGGAGCCATGTCAGACTCCAAACCAGTTACAAGTGGCGTCCCACAAGGCTCAGTCCTGGGACCTCTCTTGTTCGGTATATATTTCGGGTACAGGCCAACACGGAAGGACTGTGGCTGACCAAGTTCGCAGATGACTGCAAACTGGGCGCCATAATCAACTCTCCAGCCGACACAAGCATCCTCCAAAAGGGTCTCATAGAAACAGACAACTGGTGCCAGAGCCATGGCCTCAAGCTAAACGCCAAAAAGTGTATAGTCATCCCCTTTGGCAAAACAAAGTGCACACAAATTACCACATAGGTGGTAATCCATTAAGTACAGAAGAAGTCATTAGGGACCTGGGGACCCAAGTTGATAGCAATCTCTCATTTGACAACCACGTGGCCAAAGTGGTTAGAAAACATTTTATATAGCCCACCTAATCATGAAGGGATTCACATCTAGATCAGGGAGGTCATCGTACCTCTTTGCTCATCCCTCATCAGGCCCATAATTGAGTACAATGCCCCTTTTGGGATGTACCTTACCAGACACCTGCAGCAACTGGAAAGACCCCAAAAGTACCTCACCAAGAGGATCAAAGGGCTCAAACAGATGCCATATGCTGCCCGGTTAAAGAAACTCCAGCTCTACTCAGTGGCATACCGCCTGCTCAGAGGCGATCTGTGCCTGACGATAAAGCCATGTCCAATCCAGAATTAATGGACATGCTGCACCTCAGAAAATCCAAATCCCATCGCTCGAGAGACTTGAACCTCAGCACTGAAATAAATAGGACATGCTGGAGGGACAGATTCATAACCCAGAGGCTCCCTTCACTCTGGAATAAAATCCCAGTCCAGGTTAGGCAGAGTCCCACATTGACTCTCTTCAAGAGGAATCTTGATGAGTGGATGGGAGATCGTAGGTTTACCCCGGCTATCACTTCTGTGTCACTGTTAGACAGAGGCACAGTATACTAACCTCAAAAAAAGGCATAGCAAAATTAATTTAAAATGGGTGGCGAAAGCCAAACACACTCTGGCTAGGCTTATAAATGCCCTAGGGCAGATAGCCTAGTATGAACCTATGAACCTATGAACCTAAGTACTGCTCTTTCTAAATTAGACAGTTGCTAGAATGACAATATTTGTGTTGCCATTCATATTCTGAAGGATACGAAGTCTAAAAGTCATATATATGTCATTATTTATTTACTTCAGTCCTCTCCTCTTATTTGCCATAAAACCTCAACATTTTGGATTGTTCCACTGAGGACTGTGCAAACAACACAATACAGAAGTAGCTGAAAAGCATTGGGAACATGAGCCAAAAAATATTTATAGCAAATGATGAAGTGTACATCAAACTGAATCAGCCATTGCCAACAGTTCAAAAAAGTAGATGCAAGAACATTAGATATAGTAGTTCATGAAAAAAAATACAAAAGTAGCATTGCACACTGCAATTGCTACACATTGCCATTGCAGTGTCTTACATACAGCAAGAAGCAAAGTCATTAATTATCAAGATTTGCAGGAATAAATGAGAGCAATGTGGAGGAAAATTGCCCAGACTGTTCCAATACTAGTAGTCGGAGCAATGGGTCAAAACAAAAAACACACTACAGTCATTTTTACATATGCTTCCCATAAATGTAACTCCGTATGACTTGCAGGAATCAGTTCTGGGCCCATTGTGGGTACTACGAAGAGCACTGCACTTTTGGATAACAAAGATTGAAGCAATACTATTTTCATGAACTTTAACCATGCCCTGATTTAGGAACAGCAGCCATTCCCATAACGGTATTAGAAACCCAAAAGATTTGGAGAACTTAAACCAAACATCTGAACATCCACTTAAATGTCATGTTTATAAAACAACATGCAACCTGTCCAAGCTTAACCCAGACTTATGCATTACTACCCTACTAACTTTTAACTGGAATATCCAAAAAATTCAACCCTTACATGAAGCTTTAAATGAATTCAGTGCAACTTTCCTAAATAGCCTGACAAATCCTAGAAGGAAGAGAGTAAAAACAAATAATGCAATTTGACTATCCAAAAAGAGCAGAATGCTAAAGAAGGGTAAACAAATAAGTGTGGAAAGACTGGTAGAAATACAATACATCACAGTATCTCAAACATCAGAATGATCCACATCTGTAATAAAAAAGAAATAAATGATGGCAAAAACTATACTAGAACAGCATTCTGAACAGTAGCTAACACAACCCTAAAAAGGTTCCAGTCATCTATTAAAGGAATCTTGCTTCCTGGTCAAAAATTCAACCCTAATCCCTCTCCCAAAAAACTTGTCACTCAGACCTACAATAGAATTAATCTTTTATTTCAAATATAGTATAATGTTCTTAACCAAGGATTCCCACATCTAATCCCAAGCCTGCCCAATAGCAATATATCACTAAGACCACTTTCACCTTCAAACCAGTGCCCTCATTCTATATAACAGAAGTCACGCTCAAACCATGTTCAGCTTCAGCTGATGACCTTCCAAGTGAGTACCTTAATATAGCAGCCATTAGCATTGCCGATCCTGTCTCAATCCTTATAAATGGGTCAGACTTGGAATCTCATGTTCCCTTTTTTTGGAAACAATCACACATTATCTATCTACACAAAGTAGGAAATTCAACAAACATCACTAACCTTACATCTACAGTGATCTTAGGTTCATAGGAGAATAGCAGTCTAATTGTCCTGAAGTCAGAATCAAACTGTGTACTCTGTGTTTGTGAGGTGAAGAACTTAACCATCCTGCTAAACCTACCCTCTCTAAAATACTTGAAAAACATGCCTTCAGTACCTCCCATAGTACTAACCATGCACGTCTAACCCTTATACATACTCTTAATAAAGACACAGATAATGACAAACTAGTCTCTCCCTTATTTCTATACTTGTCTAGAGCCTTCAAGACAATTTGTCACAGCAAACCTCAGACTGAAAAAATGGAAAAGCAATATTACTGGTCAATAACTACTTCAAACTGCTCAACTATCCCTGATTTTGCCTCAAACTACCCCCTTCCCCTTACAAAATGTTTTGAATTTCTGGTAAATCACTGAATTTACAGTCAGTCCATAATGTCAGACATTACAGTTTTATACTTAGTCTTTAGGAAATCCAAGTTGTTGAAAATATGGTTATTCTCTGACTGATGTGAATTAGGGTAATATTTAAAAGTTATACCTCATTTTGGACTTGTAAAGACTCTGGTGGTCATTAGTCTAGTATGAACCTATGAACCTATCAACCTACTACTTATGCACAGAACATGACAAAACAGTACACTGAATGCATCAGTCATACTTCTTTCTTCCTACATCATATACTCCAAATTCAAGATTTGACATAAATAATGAAAGAATTTAAAGCTCATACATAAAAATATGCAGTAACCTGTGGCTTCCTTCAGTTGGCTTGTAAGCATGTACCAGAATGTCTTGGAGCCATGTTTTTGTGTGAAGCAGACTGTTGTTGTAATTGAGCCAGCAGGAAAACCTACCCGGTATCTGAGCAGTAAAACATGGCCATAATCACTGTCACATAGAGCACCAGGAGGTGAGTAGCCAGCCTTAGGCATAGGCCAACTAGGCAGCCGCCTAGGGTGCCGGTCTAGCAGGGGCACTTTTAAAGTATTTATTTGGTGTAGGTAGACCAGGATGGGGGCACCAGGTAGTGTGGAGGTAGGCGCCGTGGAGCCCTTTTGCCTAGGGCACCAGCTGAGCTAGGGCTACTCCTAGGGGAGGTGACAACTCTGGTTTCACAGCCCTCAACAAAACTAATTCTAAACTTAAATGTCACTTTCCACAAAAGGAGAATACAATAAATATTGTATAAAAAATACCTAACTGATAAGTCACACTAAAACCTTCTAACAACGACCACATCTTAGTTGAGCTAAAATCCTGCAGAGCAAAGCAAAAAGAACATGGTAAACCTCCTAGAAAACCATACTTCCAAGCAATCAGTGAAATAAAATAGCCAGTTAGCAATGTAAATAGCACTAATCCATTAACAAAAACACACACTGAAATTACTGCACACTCACGGTGCAGGAAAACTAGCAACCTGTAAAAATTAAACCTACAATACAAAGCTTTACACTATATACGCCATGCAACACGGAAACAAGAAGTACATCAAATACATACTGCCCACTTAAATTTCTCCAGTAATGAAACCAAACACAAGAGATGCCATCAATAACACACCGTTTAAATCTGAATATCCCAAACATAAAAATGTTCACTTACCTGTAATGTCCAGCTGTGTAGTCTAAACAAGTGGCATTAATTTTGCAAGCAGCTGTCTCCTACAAAGCTGACTGCCTCTCCAGATGACTTGCACAGACTGTACAAAACAACTTAAACAGCAGAATATAGCTATTATCTGTCTTTCGGCCTTTCCCGGTTAGGGGTCGCCACAGCGGAGCTCCGGTCCGCTAATGATTAGCAGTGGATTTTTACAGTGTCAAGTTGCCAGCCTGATGCCCAACCTTCAAAGAAGGCACACCAACATGCACGCACATACCTGCATGTCTTTAGTTCACTCGACCACGGGGAGGACATGCAGACTCCTCAGAGAAGGCACTTCAGCCGAGAATCAAACCGGAGACCCTCTTGCTGTGAGGCAACAATCCACTATCTGTAAAACTCCAAAATTCAAGTCATCTATAGCAAATCCTGACAGTCATTTATAATCCCACTGTCACCAGCCACAAAAAGTAAAATTCTTAAAAAAGTAGTAATTTAGTAAAAAAAGGCTGCACTAACCTCTTGACGTACCTTCCCTTATGACTGAGTTCCACAACTGAGTGGAAATCTGTAGAAAGTGACACATATCATCTCACAAAACAGCATACCCACCTCCAAACAGTTAAGCCAAGCCCTGTCTCTTCACATGATAGACCTAGATGATATCTGACTTTACTACTTAGTAATTAATGCATAAATACATCACACGATTATGATAGTTACCAGTAGTGGATGACTTTCCAAAGGATACTATTATGCATTTTTTGGCATTTAGTTCATGGCTCTGACACCAGTTGTGTGTCTGTGTCAGCCCCTCTTGGAAAACATTTGTGTCAGTGTGGGATTTAATGACAGCTCCTAATTTGCAATCATCTGCAAATTTAGTCAGCCAGAGACCACTGGCATTGGCTTTGACTTCAGAGAAGTAAATGCCAAAAAAGGTGCGGTCCTAGGACTGATCCCTGAGGGACTCCACTTGTAACTGGCCTCCTGGTAGAGGTGGACTCCCCAATTCTAACTTCCTGGGTCCTGTCTGTGAGCTAGTTGGCTATCCACCGGGTGACATACAAGTTACTACCTAACCTCTTGAGTTTGTCAGCAATGCCCGAGTGGGGTAAAGTACAGTTGTGTACCTACCATAAATGTAGATGTTCGAGTGTATTCACTGTTGCAGTCATTAGACTTGGGGTTATCCTGCTTGCAGGCTACGTGCAGTCGGCCAGAATTCCAAAGTCTAGGTCCGGCGTCAGTTGCTGTCGCTTCTTCCCTGACGTCAGTGTGCCAGGGGAATAAAAGATGCAGCCGACGCCATTTTCTTCAGTTTTTCTTGCCCCAGGTGTCAGGTGCTCCCAAATAGGTAGGCTGAAAAAATGTTGCCAAAAAGCATGCATGTACTAAAATAAACATTTCCTTCATCTACAAGCAAATACACCATATAGGTTGTATAGAATAGAGAAGTACAGAAAAGTCCCAGCAAAGAAAAGGGGGATGGTGGGTGGGTAACCTGGACTGCAACAGTGAATACACTCGAACATCTACATTTATGGTAGGTACACAACTGTACTATGTTCATCGTGTTTCACTGTTGCAGTCATTACACTTGGGTTGAATCCCAAAGCTGAGGTTGGGTGGCTGGGCCTAAATAGGATTAGGTGAGGCTACCAGGCCCTGCAGAACTGCAGTGGCAAAGCCTGCTCTGGATTTAGAGTAGAGTGGTAAGTGGTAGTGCTTGTTGAAAGTGTGCACTGAACTCCAGGTTGCAGCCTCTAAAATGTCTTTGGTTGGTACTCCTCTGAGGAAGGCTGATGAAGTGGCTGCTGCTCTGGTAGAATGTGGCCTAATGCCCTTAGGCACTGGTTTGCCATGTTGTGAACAGCAGAAGCAAATGCAGTGTCCTATCCATTTTAAAATAGTCTGCTTTGAGATAGGCTTTCCTTGTGATCCTGCAGCATAAGCCACAAACAATTGCTCAGTTTTTCTGAAAGCTTTTGTTCTGTCCAAGTAGAATTGTAGCTGTCTGTGTATGTCCAACCCGTGCAGAAGTCTCTCCCCTTTATTCTGGGGATTTGGATAAAATGTTGACAAATGAATGGTTTGGTTAAGAGCCACACTGGATACTACCTTTGGCATGAATGTTGGGTTTGTTCTTAGAGAGACCCTGTCCTGATGGAAAATAATGAAAGGTTCCACTGCCATTAATGCCTGTAACTCTGAGACTCTTCTTGCTGAAGTTATTGCCAGGAGCAGAGCAGTTTTCCATGATAAGAATTTTATATCAGCTGTATTAGCTGGCTCAAAAGGGGGCAGTGTGAGTTTTTCTAAAGCAAAATTGAGGTCCCAAGTAGGTACTGGTGCTCTCCTTGGGGGTCTTATGTTTTTTTGCCTCTCTGAGGTACTGTTCAGTAATGGATGAGAGAAAATAGGAGGTTCCGTATTGTAATGAGCTGAAATGGCAGAGGCATGGATCTTAATTGATGAGAAGGATAGGCCTTTGTCTAGCATCTCAGTTAGGTATTGTAAAATCTGAGGTAGATTTGGAACAAGTGGTTTGAGTCCTTGTGCCTGGTTCCAAGCACAGAATCTCGTCCATTTTTCAGCATAAGATTTCCTAGTGCTGGACCTCCTGGCTTCTAAAATGACATCCATAACAGCTTTAGAGAGAGGTGTGGTCTGAGTGGCTATATTATCTGCCATGCAGCCAGGTTTAAGGTTCTGAGTTGACTGTGCAGTATCTGATTGTTTTGTTGAGTCAGAAGATAAGGAATTTGAGGTAAAGGCCAGGCTGGGCTTTGAGACAAGCTCTTTAGGATTGGGTAACCAGTGCTGGCGTGGCCAGTCTGGGGCAATCAGGATCATTTTTGGCCTCTCTTGTCTGACTTTTAGGAGTACCCTGGGAAGAAGAGGCAGTGGAGGAAAGGCATAAACTGTCAGGGTTTTCCAGCTGAATGATAGAGCATCCACTTTCCATGCTTGTGAGGGATAAGTTCTTGTGCAGAATTTCTGTAGTTGGTAGTTGTGAGGGGATGCAAAAAGATCTATGTCTGGGCGTCCCCATTTCCTTGTTATCATGCTGAAGACCTATGGATTTAGTTTCCATTCGTGAGGATCCATGAGATTTCTGCTTAGTTCTTCTGCCAGTGTATTTTTTGTTCCTGGCAGGAATTGTGCCTGCAGATGTACTTGATAGGTCAGTGCTGTGTTCCACAAAGTCATGGCTTGCCTGCAGAGGGGGTAGGAATGTGTGCCCCCTTGCTTGTTTATGTACCACATAACTGTGGTATTGTCCGTCTTTAGTAATAGTTGTCCTGGATGTAGTAGATCCTTGAAGGCTGTCAGGGCATTCTGTACAGCTAGCATCTCTTTTTGATTGATGTGAAGATGCATTTGCTCCTTGGGCCACGTGCCCTGAATACATTTTCCTGCCATGTGTGCCCCCCAGGCATAATCCGATGCATCTGTTGTTATTGTCTGCCTGACTGTGGGTAAGGTGAAAGGCTGTCCCTTGTTGTGACAAGCCATTGCCCACCATCAAAACTCCTGTTGCAGGCAGGGTATTAGAGTTATTAGTGTTTCCAGGCTGTGGCAATGTTGAGTCCAAACACTTTTTAGATACCATTGTAGTTTCCTCATATGCAGTTTTGCATATGGAATTAGTAGAATGCAGGATGCCATGAAGCCCAGAGCCTGAAGAATTTTTCTTGCAGGGAGCTGGGTCTTTGTTGCCATCATTTGAAAGTAATGAGTCAGTTGCCTTTGCTTGTCTGGCATGAGATAAGCCACCTGGGCAGATGTATTTAAGCTTGCACCCAGGAATATTATCTCTTGAGAGGGCACTAGTTTTGATTTCTTTTCATTTACTGTGTACCCTAGGCAAATTAGTAATCTTTTTACAAAAGCCAGATGCTTTAGTAGAATGTCCTTGCTCTCTGCTTGAATGAGGCAGTCGTCCAAGTAGGGATATATTTGAATTCCTTTTTGTCTGCAAAATGCAATTACTGGTGCCAGGCATTTTGTGAAGACCCTAGGCGCAGTAGATAAGCCAAAGGGCAGTGCAGAGAATTGGTAATGCATTGAGCCTGCTATGAATCTGAGGTATCTTCTGCAAGATTGTCTGATTGGGACATGCAGGTATGCCTCCTTGAGGTCCAAAGTAACTAGCCAAGCTTCCTTGCCCAGCATGGGCAGAAGTTGCTGCAGTGTTAACATTTTGAATTTTGGAACATCCAGGAAAGTATTTAGGATTGACAGGTCCAGTATTGGTCTCCAGGCTTTGTCCTTTCTGGGTACCAGGAAAAGTCTTGAGTAAAATCCTTGTCCCTGTTCTTGCTGTGGTACTCTTTGAATAGCTCTCATGTCCATGAGAGCCGTCATTTGTTTTTGTGCCTCTGCCCACTGGTTTTGTGGCAGGTCCGGCATACCTTTTGATTTTGGAAGGGTGTGAAAGTTGAAACTGTAACCCTGAGAAACAATATTCAGAACCCATTTGTCCTGGGTGATCATGTGCCAATTTTGAGAGAAACGTGCTAGCTTTCTCACTAAGGGTGCTGCCAAAAGGTAAGTGCTTGGCATGTGTAGAGGAAAGTCATTGAGACTGTTTCCTAAAAGGTTGTGATTTGTCTTCTCCTCCTTTAGGGGCTGAAGCACCCCATTGTTTAGGTCCGTAGGAGCCTTGGGGCTGAGATCTGCCTCTTTGGCGTCTGTATCTGCCTCTTTGTGGCCTGTCTGACACCGGAAAGGACCAATTTTTGGAAGGCCAGTTTCTGCTAAACCTAGGTGGTTGAACCTGTAAGAAATCCTTTACTGTCTGCATTGACTTTGCTTTATCCTCCATTTTCTTTAACACCTCTTCTGCCTTAACACCAAACAAAGTATCATGCTGTAGTGGAGCATCCAATAATTTTACTTTAACATATTCAGGTAAACTTTGTTCTTTCAACCAAGCATGCCTTCGAATGACAGAGCTTGTAACTGCGGCTCTACAAGAAACCTCTAATGAATTAAAACCACATTGCAGAGTATGCTTTCCAACTTGCTCAGCTGCATGCAATAAATCCAGCATTTCCTTATTGTCAGAACATTCTGAATTTGTAAGCATTTTCTGTTTTAACAAAGACATGAGGTACTGTTGATATTTAAGCATGTGAAACTGGCAGTTTAAAGCCCTTACAGCTAAAGTAGCAGAAGTGTAAACTTTTTCCCCCCCTCTATCCAAAGCTCTAGAATCCCTATCAGCGGGAACAAGATTTTTGCAGTGGAAGCCTTAACCCCTTTGGGACCTTGAGAAATAGATTCTGGGTCGGCAGCAGGGTTTTTATAAAGAAATTTATGAGAGTCTGGGACTCTGTAGTACCTGTCTGGCTTGACTGGTGCAGGGGGTAAAGAATCAGGAGACAGACTGGATTCAGAGAAAACATCATCAACTATATCAAGCACAGGGGGGATAGCCAGGGGCTTGTGCTGAGGCAATAAAAGAAAATCTCTGAGCCTTTTCATGGATTCTGAGTAATCCTGGCTTTTCCAATGGAAATGCTCCCTCATGGTGTGTAAGGTTTCCCCAAAAGAATAATCCTCAGGCAGAGAGGCTGAAGGTATAGATTCTTCTGCATCAGAGTCCTCATAGGGAGGGAGAGAATAACCCTGATCTGAGGAGGAATCAGAGGAAATAGAAACCTGGTCAGAGGAGTCATAATCAGTGTCTTGCCTAGGCCTTTTATCAGGAGGGGGATGGGAACCCCTGATCAAAGTAATGAGGTCCTCGGCAATTTTAAGCATCTATTTCTTTGGCATGGATGACTGTCCAGGAGAATGCTGTACTTGTTTCCTTGTCTTTAATGGTGTTTTTGACTTTGCCTTGGCTGCTGTAGTGGACTTAACAGTAAGCTGTGAAGGTCTGAAAACACCCTCAGAAGCCGATGCCTGCTCAGCAGCTCTGAACCCATCTGAGGGAATAGTTTCCACAGGCCCAATACCTTGAGTTTCCAGAGGCCTAGGTGTCTCCACGTGGGAGTCGGATACGGCCTGTGGCTCTGAGGTAGCGGGTGTCAGGGGCTGCGAAAGCGCCTCACTGAGAACCGGCGAACCGGCGACTGGCCTAGAAGAGGCTTTGTTGTCGCTTTTAGACCTCGGATGCCTGTCTTTTTCCTTGTCTTTGCGTTTTTTATGAATTCCGGTTGTCGGTTGTTCCGACGGCATTATGTAGTTAAACCTTCAGCCAAAGTAATGTAAAGCAAATTCAAACTGACTCTTAACAGTGCGTTTGTTGAATCTAGCACAAAACCGACAACTAGTGACGTCCTGGTCAGGGCCTAGGCAAGGAATACAGTAAGAATGAAAATCCTTATGAGGTATTTGCTTCCCACAAGAAATACAATTGTTAACTTTTGCTGACATCGGTCTGGAGCAAGAAAAAGTTTCCCCAACGGGGTACTTAGCTTTATTCAAGACTTCGGTTCTGAAATTCGATTTCGAAAATCTCAGGAGTCGGCCGACTGGCATTTGCAAACTGCTTTTGCGTCGGGCACCGCGAGGCAAGAAAGACTGAAGAAAATGGCGTTGGCTGCATCTTTTATACCCCTGGCGCATTGACGTCAGGGAAGAAGTGACAGCAACCGACACTGGACCTGGAATTCTGGCCGACTGCAGTTAGCCTGCCAGCAGGATAACCCCAAGTGTAATGACTGCAACAGTGAAACACGATGAACATTACATCAAATGCCTTGGCAAGGTCAAAGTAGGCAGTGTGATAATAGACTAACAAGCAAAACATTTATCTAATTAATGCAGATTTATACCCTTATGTCTTTGGCTGTTTAATGTCCAACCATGAAGGAACCGAAATGATAAAATGGAACAGAATGGATGGGCCCTGCATACGGTACCTTATGTGTTTGGGGCTGGTGGAGGGAGAGTGGAAGAAATAAAACACATAGCTCTTGTGCTGCTGACTAAAGAAAGAGGATACTTTTTTTGCGACAAAGCACAGAACATTACACAAATCACACAATCAGTATGTGACATATGGCTGACCGCCCTTCTTCGGAGTCAGGTAGAATCACACTGTTATTCTCACACATAAGATAAACAGTACAGCCTATATATTTTAATTTCCTACAATGTTTTAGTGCAATTGTGCTCATTATGGAAGCTTACTTTACACACTGGTACTGCCGTTAGATACTTTAACTTGCTTTTAATATTCATGCCTGGTCTTTCATATTAGACACACAAGGTGATATTTAATTTCAGTCAAACTGTGAAGTTCACCAGGGAGATGAATCATATTTAATTGCATGGGACTTGCAGAATTGTGGAATCACCCCAGCAGGTTCACTTAACTGTGTTACAAAGCTTGCAATCATACAGTAAAGCACCATCCATCTTCCGAAAGTATAGATCTTAGTACCATCTTAAAATTAAACAAAGATAAAGGAATTGTAGGAATTGCTGCAGCTCACAAGGAAACATTTTTGCTCAATATTTTTATAACAGAAATGACAATGATACAGTGATAGAGGCAGTCTAATTTACACCAGCCAGACTAATTCTGAAGTGATGACGTTATTTACATGTCTTCCAGTCACTATTAACTCCTCCATCTATGCAAATACTAGGGCTGCAACTGGATTCAGATGAAAATAATGGAGGCACTGGGTATTGTTAGGGTGCAGTAGGTTATTATGCTTTCTTTCTGTACTGCTCAGAATACCGAGGCAGTATCTTGACTCTGAATGTGCAAACTGAGTCAGAAGATCCCATTTTTTTAAAGGTGGACAAATAAGGTTTATTAACTTTTAGAGGATCATGTTCCTCTGCTTCCCTGGAAAAGCCTGCCACAGGATTCTGGAAAGGACATAGCTCAACAGTTAGGCTTATGATTCAGGAGGAAGAATATGTATTCCATCCTAACCTTATAACAGTAGATCTCTTTCTCTCAGAATGGATACCAAACTGTAATTGCTTACTGCAAGAATTCTGAACAATGCCAAAAATAATGGGGGTACAAAGGCCGAAATTTTAGGAATATATTTTAAATATTATTCTTATAAATTTAGAACACTGCTTGTATAACATACTTCTCATTAGCATGCATTTCTGAAGGATATGAAATCTGAAACTGATGTCTGTCACTATTTACTGATTTCAGTTCTCAATGATTTGCTAGAAAACCACAAAATGTACGAGGAACAGATTAATAATATGAGACAAAAATCCAGACATTCTGCAAAAGTGTAGATATTTGACAGGTATGTAACCAATGTCATCAGTGTTTCTTTTGATGACCCAGATTACTCACTTGTGTACTGGGAATGTCTACTGAGAATTTCCTCAACAGTACAGTTCCAGAGTTGCTACTGGATTTCATTTAGTTACAGTATTTGTGGAGAATATGCCTGCAATCTCCAACTTAAGTCAAACATTTTAAGTGTGGGTGCAGGGCCCTGCCACTGGTACGTTTTGTCCCTGGTGTTGTTCATTATGTTTAGAGACAGGCTATCCATCTGCAAGCAAGATTTGGATATTATCCATCAGGGGAGGTAAGAGTTGTACTGTTTGCAAATAATGTTGCCCTGTTGGTGTTAAAAGACAGTGACCTGTGGCATTTACTAAGGCAGTTTGCAGTTAAGTATGAAGAAGATGGGATGAAAATCTCAGCCTCTACTCAAAATTCATGAGTCTCTCCTGTGAAAGAGTCATTCCCCACATTCCACGATATAATTAACTTGCAATGACTAAAGAAGGCAGGCAGCTAGAGCCCTGAGGTACCTTGCATTCAGTGCTGAGAAAAAGAAGGAACACACTTGCTCACTGGCAGTTGCTGCCACTAGCCCAATCCTAGTGCATTGCCTAGCCCTCTTACTACCAAAATCTGCTAAATTGGATAGACCTACCAAAACCCTAATTCCAACCCTAAAACTCCCACCTGGTCTCCTAACTCTAACCATACCACTCTCTTCCCTAACCCTAAAACTCTGCCCCTTTGGCATGTATCTAAACAGACACTTGCAACAGTTGAATGCCCCCCAAGGTTTCTCACCAGGAGAACTCAGGGCACGAATACCCTATCCTACAATGATTACCTAAAGGTTCTGTCTCTGTAGTCATTCTCCTATAGGCTGCTGATAAGGAAACTTTGCCTGACTTACAGGGCTTCATCAGACCTGCCCCTGATGGATCAGTTGCACATGTACAAAACAAACTGTACCAGAAACACTAGATCCAAAGATCTGAACTTCACTTGTGACATAAACAGAAAATGCTGGAGAGATATGTGTCCCAAAGGATCCCAGGACTATGAAATAGGCTCCCCATCAATATAAAACAAAGTTCATCCCTGACCCTATTCAAACAAAAGCTTGGCAATTGGATGAGAAATTGTAAATTTACCCCCGATCTGGCTTTCATGTCCTTTACAGACAGAGGCAGTCAGTAAGAAAAGTAGTATCCTAAGCAACAGCCCCCACACACAAATCCTTAGCTACCTGCCTACTAGCATGTCCCCCATATGATACCTGTGACCCAAATGGTTTTGGGTGCGTGAATAAGTTTGAATAGGCCCTAGTGGTCATTACCCAAGTAATAACCTATGAATCCACAAATAACGGGAAGAAATGTCCAAAATCATGAACAAATTACTCTAACGCACTTAAAATACTGAAGAATAAAAATAAAACTTAAATGTGTAATATTATTCATTGACTGTAGTCTTCACTAATTTACTATAAAAATCAACAATATTATGAGGTACAGGGAGAAACCAACGGTATGAGTCATAGCATTCTTTGCTTTACATACCTCTTCACAATTACATGTCAAACAGCCACACTTCTGAAGAGATACTAAACCGAGGCCCCAGCTGCCTGAGTTAATAATAGGTCATGCTGATGTAATTTACAATCCTAGGGCACATATCAAAAGGAGTAGGGTTACTTTATAAAGAATGAATTAGATATAGACAGACCATGTGCATGTCATGACGGCAGTGGAAACAACCACAAACTGTGAGCGAAAATCCCCCCCCCCAGGACTGCTAAGCATTTAAACCTATATACATTGGGGGGTGCACCAGAACATAGAGTAGTGAGGGAGAGAAAGGGGAAAAAATCAAATACCATCGTGGAAGTATCGAATAAAGAAAATTATAAACTAATTAGGACAAAAGTGTCACTGTTACAAGAGTATAGAAGAGGGAACAGATCAACAAAAGTATTCAGACATGATAAAAGCAATACGTAGTATTATAACGGATCAGGATTTATCATGCACTATCGCAAATAGTAAACTAAAAATATCAGCACAGGCAGAAAAACTTACAAGATACACAGAAAAATATAAAGGAAAAGTACAAAATAAACAATTTATTGAAGACCCAAAAAAGTTTTATAGAGAATTGGGAAACAAGGTAAAAGGAATTGAAAGACCACCAAAAAAGAAGAAGTAGATATATTTTGGAGAAGTATTTATAAAGATCCTGTGGAACAAAAGATGCTACATATAAATGGATAGAAGAAGTAAAAGAAAGAATAAGAAGTTCAAAGGTACAGGACATGAAATGGGGTGAAGTAAGATTGAAACAAAGTCAAGAGAAGCCTCTAATTGGAAAACACCAGGCTCAGATGCAGTACCTAACTTCTGGTTAAAAGTATTAACATCTTTACACAAAGATTTAGCCATGAGTAAGAACTATTTATATGCGCACTCCAAACAGACACCAGCCTGGCTAACAACAGGAAAAACAATGCTCCTACTTAACAGTGAACATGCAAGCTACCCTAAAAATTACAGACCAATAACTTGCCTTCCAACGATGTATAAACTATACACTTGAACTGATGCTGACAGAGTTTATAATAATTTAGAAGAAAACTCAATTATGGCAATAGAACAAAAGGGCAATAAAAGAAAGTGATACGGAACAAAGGATCATTTGTTGTTAAATAAAGTCATAGTGGAGAACTGTAAAAAGGGGAAGAATCTAAGTATGGCATGGATCGACTACAAAAAAGCATTTGACAGTATCCCACATTTATGGATAAAGGAGTGCTTAAAAATGTATAAGATGCACCCTAAACTGATAACTACGTCAAAGCGACCATAAAACAGTGGCAAAGTGCTTTACAGTTAAGCCATGATTTATTTATTTATTTATTGGCATTTGTTTACCAGGAAAGTCCACTGGACCCGGTTAGCCCATTTTCAGTGGAGGCCCACGGAGAAAAACTCCAATTATAAAAGGAAATCACATAAAGCTGCAAAAAACAACAAAAATGATATACAAAAAACAAACATTTTCATAAAGAAATTACATAAAATTGCAAAAAAAGAACAAAATTAAATACAAAATTCAAAAGTTTACCTAGGGAACGTATAACATGACGTAGACATGGTAAGGAAACAGTTACTAGAAGCAGGTTAACCAGGGTCCTAGTATATAGAGACAATAATAATAGGATGTAAAACATAGACAAAACACAAATAATTCAGGATATAGTGGCTTTGGGATAAAGTTACGAAACCTCACAGAAGCACATAAATATGACACACTATTTTGGAATTGGTGCTTATTTAGCCGTATCTCTCCTTACTCTCTCCCTACCTGTATGTCCTAACCATGGTTATTTATCTCTCTAACTCACCACTAGAAATTGCCACCAACTTCAGCTTTTATTTCATTGAGAATATCAGCAAATTAATTACCCAAACAATCCCCAAGACCAACACCTTCCCCATTATCCCTCATCCTCCCACTAACCCCTCTCTGGCCTTTTCTCTTAAAACTGTCTCAACTAACTACATTAAATCCCTCCTTCTAAAACTCAAACCATGCTCCCCCTCCATGGACAACCTTACCCCGCTCTTTCTCCAGAAAGCAGCCACCTCTTTAGCCCTCCCCATCTCTATACTCATTAATCGCTCCATTACAGAGGCCAAAGTACCAGTAATCTGGAAACACTTCTACACCTTGCCCATTCATAAAGGTAGCAACTCCTCTGAACTTTCCAATTTCAGACCCATTGCTATTCTATCCCCACTTTCCAAAATCCTGGAGAAATGTGTACACAAACATATCCTCCAATACCTCTCACAAGTGAACCTACTTACCCCCACTCAACATGGGTTTCGCTGTAAACATAGCACCTCCACTGCCCTAATTTCCTACACTAACATCATATTACAAGCTAGAGATCAAAACAAACTAGTCTCGTGTCTGTTTCTCGATCTCTCCAAGGCTTTTGACACTGTCTTCCACCCTCTCCTCTTACACAAACTTTCAGAACTCAACCTGTTCACCTCCACAATCACCTGGTTTACTAGTAACCTTTACAACAGACTCCAGTCTGTCAAATGGCTTTCCGCAATCTCTCCTGCACTACCAGTTAAGATGGGTGTCCCACAAGGATCAATCCTTGGCCCACTATTATTTAATATCTTCACCAACCAGCTGTATAAATCCTGCCCACAGTCATCACTCGTTCGATACGCAGATGACTCCACTGTTATTACCATAGCAGATACCCTCACTGATCTACAGTCTACTACTCAAGCATCCTTCCTATCTACTAAGAACTGTCTGACCAAGAATCAGCTTATACTAAATCCAAAAAAGACAAACCTCCTGCTATTTGTCCCTAAAAACATGAGTAAATTTAAATCTTCCTTCTCTATCACATTTCACAACAACACCTCTATTAATATGGAATCACAGACCTAACTACTTGGGGTCATCACTGATGACCAACTGAAGTCTGACCTGCATATTTTCAACAATATCAAAAAAAAAAAAAAAAAAAAACACAAAAAACTGGGACTCCTTTACAGGAATAAGAGATTCTTATCCAACGAAGCCAAAATTGCACTACTCCATGCCTACCTTCTCCCCTGCCTATTCTATGGCTCACAAATCCTCACCAAGCTTCAAACCAACCTCCTACTGAAACTAGAATCCACCTACAACAAAGTAGCTAAATTCACTGCAGACCACCTCTACTACTCACACCACTACCTAGCTCTTAAAAAGTTAAACTGGCTAGAGCTTCCTCACAACTTACTCCTCCATCAGCTTCAAATGATACCTCCTGTACTGTATCTTCCCTCCTTTTGTCCCAGCATTTCCGTACTCATCTCTCTTGCTCACCACCATGATCTCTCCATAGTGCTGAGCAAAACATTCTCACTATCTACAAGCCTAAAACCAAAACAGGTCAAAATCTGTATAGCTACTCCCTGGTCCAAGCTTGGAATAAACTTCCACTGGACATTCAAAACATCAATTATCGACATAATTTCAAAACAGCTACCAAAAGCTACCTAAACAAAACTTGGATCTGTCACTGTAACCACCTTCCTTGACCAACTTCCCCCCTCGATTCAACTCTCACTGTCCTAACCTTTTCCTTCTCTTTTCTACCCCCCTTACTGTGTATCAGCCTTGAAATAACCAGGTCCTGACTACTTTAATACTCTACTAGCAAAGCAGCTAGTAACTAAACTAATGTCTCACTCTCTTTAAATATTGTACTGGAGAACATTTATAATGTTGATTGTAAATACTTTGAGATGTTACCATGAATTATATATGATTTTTTCTTTCATTATTTGTGAGTATTCATGTTATACTGTTCACAACACATTTGCTTTTATTTACTTGTGCAGCTTTTCTCTCCAGGCCGCTGCTGAAAAAGGGCTTCGGCTCAGTCAGACTAACCGGTCAACAAATATCAAATTAATAAAGAAATGACATTTTGAGAAGGGTCTAGAGGATGTTACTTTAAAAATGCGAAAGGGGAGGCTGAAATAATAAATAAATGATAAAGTGGCCACTGGTGAAATACCACTACTCTGATAATTTTTTCACTTACACGGTGAGGTGGAGGGGAAAGCCCCAAAGGGGCTCTCGCTTCAGGCTCCAAAGGCCCGGGTATCTGGGTGCAACCTGCTCCTGGGAAAGTGTCAGGTGGGAAGTTTGACTGGGGAGGCACACCTATCATACAGTAATGCAGGTATCCTAAGGTGAGCTCATGAAGGACAGACACCTCCCATGGAGCATAAGGGCAAAATATATATAAATATATATGTGTGTGTGTGAATATATATATATATATATATATATATATATATATATATATATATATATATATATACACACACACACACACACACACACACATCATACATAGAGGATCATATAGTTACTAGGCTGTTGGTCTGGAAGCCCTTACAAGCCTATCCAAGAATTTAGCCCATGTTCTGACAAGTCAGCAACCGATGCCCTTGCCATCAAGGACACTTTCTGTTTCCCATCCAGTTATCCAAGTTGTGCTTAAAAAGGGATAATGAGGTACTCTGCTTGATGTGGAGAGGGAGTCTATTCCACAGAAGGGGGGAGTCTGTGGAACACAAGTCTGTCCCACCAACAAGCCCTATTGATGTCACAGACCAGGTTGAGGTTACTTGTGTGGGTTACTTGAGTGGAGCCTGACTTGTGGATAAGCAGTAGTCCCATCAAGGTGGGGTCTGAGATTGGTTTGTATGCCAGACAGTGGTCACATCTGAAGAGTCTGTATAAGACTGAGTAGAGGGACAGGGTTTTTAGCCTATCTGTGTAGGGTACATGTTTGAGGCCCTGGATTCTCCTGGTGAGGCACCTCCGTGGTCTCTCCAGTTGCTGCATGTGCTTTGTGAGGTACATGCCAAAAGGGGTGTTGTACTCAATAATGGGTCTTATAAGGGAAAGAATACAGGGATGTTATGACTTCCTTGTCATGGATGAGATACTCTTCCTAATGAGGTGGGCCATGTAGAAAGCCTTCTGTACAACAGAGGAAATATGGTGGTCAAAAGTTAGATTGCTATCAACCTGGGTGCCCAAGTCTCTCGTGACTGATTGTGTGCTTAGGAGCTTGTTATCATTGTGATAATTTGTGGGAACGTCACTCTCCCCAAAGGGAATGATGATGCATTTTTTGGCATTCAGTTTGAGGCCATGTTTCATGCTTGAGTGTTGCAGGTCTTCTCTCACATAATCCATCTCTATCTTTGCTGGATGTTCTCATTTCTTCTCCCTTGTTTCTTCCAAAACCTTATCACCAAATTGACTTCTGTTTTCCTGAACCTGTGTCTGAAATACTGTAATCTGTTTGATCTGACCTTCTTTGTAATTGAAGCTACTTTGGTTTCTGCAATGATGTAGTCATTTTATTCATATGTCCCACAGTGTGCAACCAACCACCATCTAAGTCACTTCATCCACTTCACTTCCACCTTCCTCAACTGCTCAGCCTTCACTGCCCAGGTTTCTGTATCATAAAGAAGTACTGGTTATAATGTGTGTTTGGACACCTTACATTTCAGCTTCTTTGACATTATTGTGTCACACACTACCCCCTCATACTCTGTGCCATTTAGCTGCAGCCCCCTCTGATTCTAGCTTTGACCTCCCCATTCAGACTTGCCTTCTCCTCAACAATCCTTCACAGATACTTGAAACTTTTATCTCATTCTGCTATCTTTCCTTCAATCACAATTTTCTGCTTCTTCTGATTTCTCCATTTTGCTGCTATGACAACTGTCTTGTCTGTACTCAGTTTCATTCATTGTGACTTCAGTTTTGTATTCATACCCCAATCATTTGCTGAACTTCTTGTTCACATTCTGCTTGTAATGCCACATCATCTGCGTACATCAGGTTTGTTGACCTGTCCCCTCTAACCAGTTTGCTAATGTAGTCCATTACCAATATAAACAGTGAGGTCAGAGCTGAGCCTTGATACACACATGCAGCCCCATTGGGAACTCATCTACAAGTCTGAACACTGTTAGTACTTGTGCCATTGGGTCCTTGTACATAGCCTGCTCTAATTCTATCAGTGTTTCTGGGACTTAGTAAACGGCAGGACTGCCCAAATCAGCTTTGTCATACGCTTTCTGCAAGTCTAGGAATGCTCATTTGGGCACCTTCCTCATCTTTAGCTTCTTCTCCACTATCTGTCTCACTGCCAACATTGGATTGACCTTGCCACTTCCTGATCTTAATCCAAACTTCTCATCTCCTGTCTTACTTTCTGTTTGTCTATCAGTCACCCTTTCCTGCACTTTCTGGAAGTGTGACAGGAGTTTGCTACCTCTATACTGCCCACAGTTGTGAATGTGTAAGGCAATGAAAAAAAAAACAGCATCAGGGAACTTGATGTGACATGATATAACAAAGGACAGAGTAGCAAATTTACAATCTCATGTATCACCATACATGCTTAGACTGCAGTGATATCCACAGCAATCTATGAATAACAGCAAATTGGTTGAGCTCCACATAAAAACTGCACAAACACAAGAAATCAATCAACATCTCAGTCTTCCACTGCATAGGCTGATTGTGACTGCAGGTTATCTGTATCATGCAAACCAAGTGTTTGATAAACTGTGAGACACTAAGTGTTCTCATCATGGACCACTGTGACAGCTGTACCTAACTAGGCTAATGGGGACTAATGTCACTAAGAACCTGAATGTGTACAACTGCAGAGCATATGTGCAGAAATCCTTATCAGGAAGTCATGGTTAAACACTCACATTCCTGAACCTTTAACCTCAAACAAGACTGGACTAACCTAAAAGTACACAAAGTACAAATGTATTCATGCATGTGCAAGCAAATAGTCCGCTAAATCCAGCCCTTCAAGAAACAAAGTGACCAGACTTGATGTATTCACTTAAAACAAACAGAACTGAAATAAAAATAAATCAAAATGGTGGATAATCCCATCCAAGAGTAAGTAACCACCCACACACCCACATCAAAGTTAAAATAGTTAACCTTTGAAATAAACAAATAAATAAAATGTCACACCGCATTACTGTGTAGTAAAAACTTACAGCATAAGTACACAAAATACCTAATTGAACCCATTTATCCCTCACCATCCCCTCACAGAAGAGGAGCTGAAACCACAGATTTATCACTGCCTTACAATCTCTCATAAATAAAAGGTTGAACTTGCACCTATCTGGTGTATCTACGGTTCACACAGTTTTCTGGTAGTAGTCTTCTTCTTCAAAGATGACAATTTCAAAATAATTCCTTCAAAATTTAGCTACGTAGTTAATATCCATGTAACAAGGCATGGCTCAACAGGACTGTTTCTCCTTTTACAAGAGAAAAGATTGCAAGAAAGTCTCCTCCAACTTTCCACTCTGACTGTGTGTTCTGAACTGAGA
>NC_056735.1:1083655845-1083660845 GCF_019279795.1 Protopterus annectens
AAAGCTGATTTGTGCAGCCTTAATGTGGTTCAAAGTCCCAGAAATATTTGTAAAACTAATGTAGGCCATGCACAGGGGCTCAATGACAGAAGTGCAAGCATTGTTTGGACACAGAGGGGTTCCCAGTTGGAGTGGGTGTACATATGGGTTCATCTTGGAGTCCACTGTTAATACTGGTGATGGACTACATTAATAAACGGATCAGAGAGAGATGCACAAAGTTGCTGTATGCAGATGATGTGGCATTGCAAGTGGACTGACAAAAGTGCTTCAGCAAAGGATAATGGAATGGAATGCAAAACTGAAAGCATACAGGACGAAATGGAGAACAGAGATAAGACAGCTGTAATGGCAGTAAATGGAAGAAATCAGAAGACGCAGATAATTGAAAAGAAGGGAAAATATTGGATCAAGTTATCAGCTTCAAGTACCTGGGTAGGGTGACTGAGGGTAAGGCAAGTCTGAATGAGGAGGTCAAAGCTAGAATTACAGATCCTGCAGCCAACTGACACAGAGTGTCAGGGGTAGTACATGGCAGAAGAATGCCAAACAAGGTGAAAAATGTTTATTTATTTATTTTACTTGTTTACTGGGAAAGTCTGATTGGGCAGAAACCCATTTTCAGTGGAGGCCAGGGGAGAAAAGCTCCACAAACAACCACAGTGTACAAAGATACTGTTCCATTTGTTAAAAACATACTTAAATTATACATAAGTTTCAGAACTTGATAAAAATAGATATATTTATGCATACAATTTATACATATGATTAAACCCTTTTTCCTGTTGAATGAATAAGTTCAAATATTAACAATGGAAAAATACATTAATTCTAAGTACTGATCTCTATATACAGATTTTTAAACAGACAGTGGATATCAGATGTTGAAGAAAATCTGTGATTCAGAGAAAAGTTTAGGAGATATTGTAGGATGTAAAACAGTGTTATGATTTATATAATATAAAGGTAGCAGAAAGGAAAGATAGAGGGAAAATTTGTAAAGCAAAAGTAGTGGTTAGTTTATACAGTATTAGTTGTTTAGGGAAGTGAGATAAGTTGTAAGTGATATAAGCTAACCTGGACTGCATGCACATATTTACACACATGCACACACCACACACACACACACACACACACACACACACACACACACACACACACACACACACACACAAAGTGTCATAATCAGATACTATCAGATTTGTAGTTATTTATCAGATCAGTGGACTAGACTACTTTTTTTGCTTTTCAGCCACAAAGTACTTAAAAGACACAGAATCACATTTACAAATAAAAAAGTAGCAGAACCAAACTTTCATTATCATTAATACAACAAGGGACAAATGAAAATAAATTGATACTATTTATGTATGAGGGTGCCAAAATTTCAATAGGGATGAAGTAACAGCCAGAGAGACTGAATCAAAGTTATAAAAGGCTCCTAACTGGGAAAACCCAGGCCCAGAAGCAGTACCTAACTTCTGGCCAAAAGTATTAACACCTTTACATGAAGATTTATCTATGAGTAAGAACTATTTATATACGCACCCTGAACAGACACCAGCCTTGTTAAAACACATGGATAACTATACTCCTACTTAAAAGTGAACCTGCAAGCTATCCTAAAAATTATGGGACAATAACTTGTCTTCCGACGACATATAAACTATAAACTGTAATTGATGGGGACAGAGTTTATAGTCATTTAGAAGATAACCCAATCTTGGCAATAGAACAAAAAAAGGTAACAAAAGAAAATTATATAGAACAAATGATCATTTGCTGTTAAATAAAGTCATAATGCAGAATACTGACAACAGTGTTGACATCTAGGAGCAAAGTCCAGGCTACAAACCAGTCTGCTCTTCCTGTTCAACAAACAGTTTTGGGATGATTGACTGGCCCCAAAAGGTGTTGGATCAACTGGACAGAAAAACAAGAAGGAAGCTTATATATATATATTCCCCATTATGAAGTGGTATGGGCCTCCTCAAAATTGATTGCATGTATAGATCTGCAATTTTGGCATTGCATGCATATTTGCTGACCTCACAAGACCCAAATGTAGTGAAAGTTTTTGAAAAATGAGGAGAATAAGTCTAAAATGACTTCTCTGCTTAGTTTAGCAGAAGCATATTGGTGTCAAGCAGGAATGGAAATCAAACTAAAACTAGATAAAAATCAGGCAGCAACTGAATGTGCCAAAAACAAAAGAAAGAATATAAGGTGAAGGATCAGTTGAGAAGGCAAGAAATGTGGGAAATGCATAAATACAGTTGAGGTATAGAAAACTTTTGGAAGAACCTCATGTCGATCAGGATCGAATGCAGGAATGGTTAAGGAGAGGTGAAAAAGTCCAAACCAGAAAAAAGAGCCAGCATACAGTGTTCCAGGATTTATTGTAATGAAATGAATTGGATCATTACAAAAACAAAAAACAGACCGGTTTCGGCAGGAAAAACACAGCCTTCCTCAGTGTTAATTACATTCATTGTGGTGAGCAAAAATATATATACACACTCATCATTAATCCAATTGGTTCAATCAAAGATTTTCATTTAAACCAGGTGGGAATAATCCCCCCAGTTTGATTATCCACTTCTTTTCTTTGGTGTTTAAAATAGAATGCAGCCCAGTTTTGTTATGCTTGTTACCAAAAATTCTATCAATTATAATAAAAGTAAATTTGGCAGAAGCATGTACTGAATGATGTTTGTACAGTGCATTATTCAGTCTCTTATTTTTGATGTTGCTAATATGTTCAGAAATCCTTATTCTTAGCGGTCTGGACGTTTGTCCAACATAAAATGAACCACAATGGCAAGTAGCCAAGTAAATCACCCAGTCAGTGCTGCAATTTGCAAAGAACTTGAGATCATAAACTACTGGGCAATTTCTGCTAGAAAATTGTTTTGACTTGCTAATCTTGTCACAGTTTGTACAGTGTCAACATGGGTAACAACCTATCAGTGGATCCCCTGTCAATGTTGTTTGAATTAGATTAGAATCATCCTTCCTATTCCCATGTTTGAAATGATTAAAAAAAGAACCCAAGTTTTTTCCTTTGCGAAAGGAAAAAAGACATCTGTCTGGTATGAGACTTGATATATCTAGATCATATTTGAGAATGTTCCAATGTCTATGCACACTATCAATCAGATGATTGGAGTTTCTAGCATAAGTGGTTATGAATCTCAAAGTGGAACCTCTGTTTGGTTTGTGCTCCTTATACTTCATTAGATTTTCTCTATCAAAAGAGTCAACCATATTACTAGCAGCTAAAACATAACCCATGCCATATCCCCTAGATTTAAATCTATTGGTAAGATCTCTCCTGTGAGTCTGAAAAGTGGACTCATTGGAACAAATGCGTTTGATTCTGATGAATTGAGATTTTGGGATGTTGCGTATGACATGTGGGGGATGAAAACTAGAGGCATGAAGAATAGTATTATACTCAGGGTGTTTTCTGAATACCTCAGTTGATAATGTGTTGTCAGCCAATTTAGTAACAGAAACATCCAAAAAGGTAATGTTCCTACGGTCATAATGGACAGTAAATTCCAGACCCCAGATGTTGTTGTTCAAATATGTTAAAAAGTCATGTAACATTTGTAATTCTCCTGTCTATACCAGCCAGCAGTCATCAAGGTAACGCCTCCAGATGTTAATGTATGGTAAAAAGATATTGTTATCACAATCATATATAATATGATGTTCAGCAAAGGCCATAAAAAGATCCGCATAAACAGGGGCAAATGATGCCCCCATTGCTGTCCCCTTGACCTCCCAGTAACATTTTTCTTGATAAAAAAAGACATTGCTGGTAAGAACTAGTTTGGCTAACTCAATCAAAAAAGAATTAAAAGTAGATGGATATAAATCTGCCTTGCCCAACCAAAAAGACAAGGCCTCAAGGCCAGATTGGTGTGGAATATTGGTATATAAAGAACAGACATCTAGGGTACATAGTAACCAGTTATCTTCAAACTGACTATCAGAAATTATCTGGAGAAAGCTGGTAGTGTCATGTAATCTTGAACGTACCATGCCCAATAGGGGTTTAAGATGTTTGGTAAGAAACAACGAAAGAGGTTCTGTAATGTAACCCCTTCCCGAAGAGGAAGGAGAGGTGAAGTCAGACCAAAAGATGAAAAGTTAATACTGGTGGCTCAAGATAGTGGACTACGTACACATTAGTTTACAAGTCCATTGAACATGTGGGAGAAGCAGACAAATGTAGACTTTGTAAAAAAGAATTGGAAACAGTTGAATATCTTGTTGCTGGATGTAATAAACTAATGGCAGAAGGACTGTATAATGAAAGGCATAATAATGTGGCAAGAGTGTTGCACTGGGCATTGTGCAAGCATTATAAAACTGAAGTAGCTGAAAAAGACTGAAAACATGAGCCACAAAGCATCACAGAAAATGATGAAGTTTATATCACATGGGATCATCCATTAGCAACAGCTCCAAAAAAAGATGCGAGAAAAAAAGATATAGTAGTCCATGAAAAGAAGACATAAGTGGCATTGATAATTGAAATTGCCACATTCAGTGACTACAGTGTATTATGTACAGAGAAACAAAAAATCATAGAATACCCGGATGTGCAGTCCGAAAAGCGGGCATTGTGGAAAAAGGATACTGAGACAGTTCCAGAAGTAGTAGGAGCAATGGGTCTTATAAAAAAGAATGTACCATCATACTTAGATATGTTACTAATGCATGTAACTTCATACAAATTGCAGAAAGAGTCATTGCTGGGCATATTGCGGGTGCTGCAAAGGGCACTTCTGGCTAACATCAAAGACTGGAAATATACTAACTTCATGAACTTTAATCGTATTTTGACTTAGGAATGGGGCCCATTCCTGTGATTTTTTTTTTTTTTTTTTTTATTAGAACGTCCCAAAAGACTTTGAGAGATTAAAAAAAATAGCGACTAACCCCTAAAATGCTTAAAAAATAAATACATGGCTCTGCTAAAGTTATAC
>NC_056735.1:1083670845-1083673345 GCF_019279795.1 Protopterus annectens
CATTTGTGAAGACTGTGAATAGTAGTGATCCTAAGATAGAACCCTGTGAGACTCCTATAGTTATGGGCAGCTGAGGAGAGAGAGAGAGAGAATTTTCCCATTTCACAGCTTGGTACCTGTCAGTTAAGTAGCTTTGGAACCAGGTAAGAGTGGAATTTGATAGGTGATATTGGTTTAGTTTGTTTAGCAGGATTTGGTGCGAGACTGTGTCAAATGCTTTGGACATATCCAAAAAAAGAGTTGACACCTGTAGGCCTTCATTTTTGAGATGGTTTACTGTGTCTGTGAAGCAGAGGAGGGCTGTAGTGGTACTATGGGCAGCTCTGAAACCATGCTGAGTAGGTGACAGGATGTTGCTGTCTAGGAGATAGCTTAGCATCTGGGTATGGATGCATTTTTCTAGGATTTTGGCCAGGGGGGAGAGTAAAGCAAATGGGTCTGTAGTTATTAAGTTCAGTGGAGGTCCTGCCTTTATGTATGGGTGTAACATAGGATATTTTCCAGAGTTTGGGCACATAGTTTTCAACAATTGATCTGTTTATGAGAGTGGAGACTGGGATAGCAATAGCATCTGCTGTGAGTTTCAAGAAATAGCTGGGGAGTAGGTTGGCTGCTGTTGATGAGGTTTTAGTTTGGAGAGCATGCTTTTGATTGAAGTGGTGGAAACTGTTTTGAGGGTAAAGCTTGTATTAGTGTTATTTGTGTTGGGGGGGATAGTGAGGAAGGAACTGTCCTGTAATACTAAGGATAGAATTGAGTTCACAAAGTGGGAGTTGAATTGTGTTTCGATGGGAACTTTAGTGTTAGCAGTGGTTGGTTTTGGGGTAGCCTTTTGGGTGGATTTTAGTAGCTGGTTTACATTTTTCCAAAATATTTGGGAGTTGTGTTGGTATTTAGTTTGTAATGTTGTGTAGTAGGATTTTTTGTCCAGCCTAATGCATTTTTTTGCACGATTGCGCACTTCTTGGTACTTAGTTAGGCTTTGTGTTTCTTTGTTTTTTTGATAGTAAAGCCAGGCAGTGTCTCTGGACTTGAGGATTTGTTTGGTTTCTTTACTGAGCCAGGGGTTTGTAGAGGTTCTAACCTTGATTTTGCGCAATAAAGCAACAGTGTCTAGGTGTTGTAGAAATGTTTTGTTGAAATATGCTACAGCCTGGTCAAGTGGGAGGGTTTTTAGGAGGGGTCCAGTCACTTTACAGAGTAAAGTGTTGAGGACCTCAGGAGAGAATTTGTTTGTGTTTCTAGTGGATATATAGTTAGTGGTTTTGCATATGCTTGTTCTACTACGTATAAAGTATATTATGGTGTGGTCGCTTAAGGTGTCTGGGAGACTGCATGTGTGAGGGTACAATGTGAGGTTGTTAGTTAGGACCCACTCAAGGATGGATTCCCTTTTAGATTTTTTATCACATCTAGTTGGAATTTGGACTAGCTGCTGGTAGCCATGGAGATTTATTAGATTACTTGGTGGTTCTGATATACAGGTGAACCAATCTAGGTTGAAGTCCCCCAGAATAAGGGTTTCTTGTGAGTATGTGGAAGAACACCAGGATAAGAAGTCTTCAAGGCTAGCAGGTGTATTACCAGGTGTAATATAGATCACAATTGTGGTGATGACCTTTTTAGGGTAAAGTTGAAGTTGTGAGATAAGTATGTCCCAATTATTGGGGGAGGGGTAGGAGTTTGGTAACTGACGGACAGTTAAGCTGGACTTGTAAAGTAAGGCAGTTACACCCCCTTTACGAAGTGGACTGTCTTGTCTAATGATATTGTAGCCAGTAGGGAGAACTTTTGAGTTAGCTATGTTTTTATTTAGCCAGGTTTCTGTTAAAGCAACTATGTCTGGGGAGTAGTGTGCTATTGTGGCCTGGAGTTCAGGTATTTTATTTTTGATACTTCTAATATTAATATTTAGCATTAAAAGATGGTTAGTTTTGCTGCTGTTGTTGATTTGCCCAGGGATGAAGAAAGTGGGGGTGTTATGTTCTGACATTTGTGTTTGAGCAGTTTGTGTTGGACAAGATGGATTTGGGCCTGGGTTGGGGTGGATATGCCCACTTATGGTGAGCCTGGTGTTAAAATGATGATACGGATGTTGGAGTTTGGGGAGGAGTGTGAGAAAGTATTGTGTTTTTTGGAGTAGGAATGAGAGCATATGTGTTTAGTTCTGAATTGGTCCGTTATGTAGCTCTTGAACAGTTGTGGGCAGATATTATTATAATGTGCGGTGTCTGTATATGAGAGTGCATAATGTAGTGTTGTACTACTAAGTTTAGGGATATTGCTAGAGTAATAACTTGAGGTGTTGTAAACAATTATGAGAAGACAGACTAGACTTAGTTGTGTGATAGTCATGGTTATAAAGTTTAAGATGGTTCTAGGTGGGGGGTCTGAATAGGAATTATAGGGTTGCACTATATGTCGATGGGGAAGTAGTGTGGGTGATGTAAAAATGCCTAGTGGGAATGAGAGTGACTGGGAGTATTTTGTGTGGAGCAAG
>NC_056735.1:1083675845-1083750845 GCF_019279795.1 Protopterus annectens
TATATATATATATATATATATATATATATATATATATATATATATATATATATATATATATATTATGCAGATATGGAAACACACACACGCCCAGATGCTAATTGGTCCTAGATATAAAAAAATTTGAAAAATTCATACTGAGCTAATCGAAGGAAGGACACTGAGGAAACTCGGAGCTATAATACATAACATTAAGTATCCTGTTTTTTTGTTTATTTTGTTCTTTACTTCTTTGTTATTTATAGCACTTTGTGTACTGTGGATATTTCTAGCTAGTTTCACTGTGTGTGAGGTATTAACTGGAAATTGTCCACTTTTATTAAGCATCTGTTGGGTTGTTTTTTTCTGATAACTTGTTGCAGTTAAACTCTTTTTTCAAGAGGCTCCTTTAGCTGTTTAAAACTTTCATTTAAAGGCTCACTGCTGCTTTTCAGCTTTGAGAAACATTACTGCAGTTTCCCAGCCTCCCTCCCTGTTGGTATAGTGTTTTTATAGTTGGTGGCTTTGCAGTTGCCCGCCCCTAGTGTAAATTTGATCTGGGACCCGCCTCCCAGTCTAGTGTCATTACCTCATTCTACCCAGTACAGGGAGAACATTTGAGAAAGCCAATCAGCTTAGTTTCTGCTACTCCTTTCTCTCTTTCCACTAAAAAAAAAAAAAAAAAAACTTTTTCTAAGCTTGTTTCCTGCCTTTCCTGTGGGTAGTCTAGCCTGGATATAGATTTGCTGTGTCCAGGACTATTTGTAGGCTTCTAGGGCCCAAGCCTTTCTGTGTTGGAGGGAAGCCTTCTAGCTTAATTTTGTTTCTTAGAACTAGCCAGTTTTTTGTTTCAGCACTTGTTCGGAACTTATTGTAAGCACTAAATAAGCTACAAATTACTACAGCACTCAACTTTCCTCACTGTCTAGAGGAAAACAGTTTCTAGTACTTAACAAATAAGCACCTATCCAGGCATGTCTAAGGGTCAGCCCCCGGTGTTTCCTTCTGTCTACCTGATGAATCTGGGCATTTTGGGGCAATGCAGCAATTACCTCATGTACACAGACAACCCTCTCCTCCTACCACCCAACACTACAACCTGTGAGAGATGCACTTATATAGCCAAACTGGAAGCAAAGCTCTCTTCACCCAAGACTGGACTAGACAGTCAAGAGGAAAAGGTAAACACTTGCACCACACCACATTCAGCACATAGTCCCTCAAAACCTACACCACCAAAGCACACACATAGAAACACAAAACACACACCTACATTCGCGGAGGCTCTAAGTAAAAACCTGCCCAAGCAACAGGGACCTCCAAAGCAGAAACACAAGCAACCTCCACCCCCCAACACAACCCAAATGACACATAGCCCACAAACTCAGTGTGCCACTCAACCACAGCCCATAAGGCATAACAACATACCCAACACTCTAGTCATAAGTGACTCTATAGTCAGGCACACTGATGTTCCACTCACCAGGCTAAACAAGGAGAAAGTTACTGTCAGCTGCCTGTCGGGTGCCAGGATCCGCCACATAACGTATGCACTCCACAACAAGTACAAATACGACTCTGTCATTATCCATGTTGGTGTGAATGACCTGAGACATACCTCCTTGGACTACAGAAAAGGGACATGGAGGAGCTGTCCGATCTTGTAGCCCAGGCAGGTATGACCCTAGCCCTGAGTAGCATCCTGCCATCACCCAGAATGATACCACAGTACAAGGACAAAATGACTGACTTCAACAATTGGCTAAGCTTCTGGTGTCATTCTAAGGGGATCCAGTAATTGTCTGCCTGGGATGACATGATCGACAAGCCACGATGCATTACCAGAGATGGCCTGCACCTGTCGCCCCTGGGATTCCGGATACTGGCTAAGGCTCTAGCCACCCCTATAGTGCCTTTTTTTAGGCAAGGTTCAAATGACAAATTCACCACCCTAACAGGTACAGGCAAGAAGAATCTGAGGGTATTGCTACTCAATGCTAGAAGTCTAAATCTCAAAATGCACTCTCTCGAGGCACTCCTTAAAATGGAGAACATCGACATCTGTACAGTGACAGAGACCTGGCTCAAGGCTCCAGAGAGTACCCCTGCATTACCAGGCTATAATTCATACCACACCTTTCGGCCACCTAACCTGGACAGAAACACTAAAGGCAGAGGCATGTCCATATTCATTAAGGATATCCACACCTCCAGGCTAGTTGCTCAGCATAATGCATCCGAGATTATCCAAGTGCAACTAACTCCGGGCAAGACTGCAATCCAAATTGTAGCTTGCTACAGATCCCCCACCATGCCCCAGGATTCCCACTCCTCATTTCTTAATACACTGGAAAATATTAGGGTACAACCTAACACCCTAATAATGGGCAATTTCAACTACCCTACCATTAACTGGGAAAACTACTCATGTACCATCTCTTGTGCTCAACGTTTTCTGGAATTCATATATTCCAATGCCATGGATCAACTTATACACACCCCCACCAGGGGCAGCAATATTCCAGACCTGGTTATTAGCAACATGGGCAACCGGTGCTCCACACCAGAGGTCAATTCCTCGTTGGTCAAATTCGACCATAAGCTAATCACCCTGGACATCCACATCCCTCCCCCACCCCACATTATGGAAACCACAGTAAAAAATTTCTCCACAGCCAACTTCACGCTTCTTAAGACAGAAGTGGCAAACTTCACGACAACCATGCTGACGGACAATAGAGGTATGACTGCCGAATCCTACACAAATGCACTTTATAAGCACTTACATGAGTGCATGGATTGTGCAATCCCTAACAGAACCAAGATGCTATCCTCCAAAAAAAGGAAGCCATTCTGGTGGTCCCCTGCCATAAACAAACTCTACAACAGAAGAAAGAAACTGTTGCAAAAAAGAGTAAAATCCCATGATTGGAGAAACTCCCTGGTCAGCTTCAGTAAGAAGCTGAGATCCCTCATAAAATCCTCCAAAGCTAGTTATGAAAACAAAATCACCACTGACTGTAAAGACAACTACAAAGCATTTTATAGCTATGTCAAGAATCTCAATGGCAACACTCACATCTGCTCTGAGTTACAGCACAATGGCACTAAATATACAAAACCAACAGATATTGCCAACATCCTGGCAGATAGGTTCAGTGCTAACTTTACCCCTCTGTCATCCCCTAAAGGGCCCATCTCTATACCAAAAGAATGCAAAGTTCCTGTAATCACGGCTTCACAGGTAAAAAACACACTATCCAAAGCCAAGAACACAACATCCATGGGACCTGACGACATCCCAGGCTGTGTTCTACATGAACTAGAGAACGAACTGGCACCCCACCTAGGTACCATGTTCAGTCATAGCCTCACCTCAGGCTATGTGCCCACTGAATGGCGCACAGCGACAGTTATCCCACTCCGCAAAGGGGGAGCCACCACAGACCCAGGAAACTACCGCCCCATTAGCCTAATGAGCCTGGTCTGCAAGGCTATGGAGCATATCATCATGGAACTTATAAACAATGACATTGGTAATCTCCAAACTCAGGACCCCACCCCGTTCGGGTTTGTAAAAGGCAGATCATGTCTCCTAAACCTGATAGACTTCTTTGAAGTAGTCACCAAAGCCGTAGATGAGGGTAAGGTGGTTCACACAGCCTATCTAGATCTCGCCAAGGCTTTTGATACCATCCCCCACTCTGGAATTATAGATAAACTCACTAAACTAGGTATAAATCCCTATGTCACAAGATGGGTTGCCAACTGGCTCACTGACAGAACCCACACTGTGAAAGTAGCAGACTCCAAATCAAACTTCAGACCAGTGACAAGTGGAGTACCACAGGGTTCAGTCCTGGGTCCTCTCCTGTTTGATATCTACTTCTCTGAAGTACAGGCCAACACAGAAGGTCTTTGGCTAACGAAGTTCGCAGATGACTGCAAACTAGGAGCCATAATCAAAACTCCAAAAGATGTGGACATCCTACAAAAGGGCCTTGCTGAGACAGATGCCTGGTGTCAAAGCCATGGCCTCAAGCTCAATGCCAAAAAGTTCATTGTCATTCCTTTTGGTAAAAACTCAGTACCCATGAATTATCACATAGGTGGCAGTCTACTTAACACCGAAAGTGTGATAAGAGACCTTGGTACACAGGTGGACAGTAGTCTCTCCTTTGATAATCACATCGCCATAGTAGTCAGGAAATCCTTCTATGTGGCACACCTCATCACAAAAGGTTTCTCATCCAGGAAAAAAGAGGTCATTGTTCCCCTCTACTCGTCACTCATTAGACCCATTATAGAGTACAATGCCCCTTTTGGTATGTACCTCACAAGACATATACAACAACTGGAAAGGCCACAGAAATACCTCACAAAGAGGATTACCGGCCTCAAAGAGATGCCCTATGCAAACCGTCTCAAAAAACTGCAGCTTTATTCCATTTATCGCCTACTCAGAGGCGATCTCTGCCTAACACACAAAGCTATGTCAAACCCAGAGCTTTTAGACATGCTCCACTTAAAGAAATCCCAATCCCTACGAGCTACACACTCTAGGGACCTAAACCTCATCACCACAATAAACAGAACATGCTGGAGGGATAGATTCCTGTCCCAGAGACTTCCCATACTCTGGAACAAACTACCTATCTATATCAAACAAAGCACCTCATTAGTAGTGTTCAAGAAAAATCTTGATGATTGGATGGGAGATAGGAAATTCACCCCGGGGATCACTTCTGTGGCTCTGCTCGACAGTGGCACAGGAAAATAATTTTCTTGGGTGGCGAAAGCCAGGGTACCTTTGGCTAGGCTTATATAGGCCCTAGGGCCAATAGCCTAGTACCTACCTATGAACCTATGAACCTATAAAAAAGCATAATAGGAATTGAATCCCCCTCAGAAGTGTGGTAAAAGCATACAGCAAAACAAGCTGCTGCTACTGTAGTTCGTGCTATACTTTCATATCACCGTAGATGAATGTAACTTACACTTTTCCAGTTTAAACTTCATAAAATTAACTGTCTTCCCTGTTTATTTCAGAAATAGTAAACGTGGGAGGAAAGGTGGTTTCCGTTTGATCTTTCTGTGCGATTTCTGTACCACTTTTACACGCATCAGGTTGTTGTATTTCATTTTTTGATTTGTTAATTTTAACTTTTACCTGTTGTTTAAAGATATTAGTTAAACAGCACAACTAAAAGCTACATTCACAGAATTTCAAATAAGAAGCCACAGAGATTTTTTTATGCCGATGTGCTAAGTGTTCACTTATCATTGTGTGAGTACAGGGAGGAATAACTACAGTTTACAGTTCATTTGCAACTTCGAATGTGAATAGTTTTAAGTTTAATTACATGTTTAGCTGTTAGAGTTTATTAAATTAAACCAAAGAAGGCGTAATCCAAAGTTTTTCTTAAGAAATCAGAAGAGTGGTGGACTTGGTAGGTAGAAACACAGCATCATAACTCAAGCTGCTCCTTTATTTAGTTGTTTAGACTGGTGTACATTTCCTTTAGTGCAGGAAACGTGTGTAGATATGAAGCAGTCAACTTTTGATTTTGAACATAGCTGAGCCAAGTTAGCAACTTCCAAAGTACAACATGTTTTGCTTAGAAATAATGTGGCAGTTTAGTGAGAGCCATTTGGTTGTTATAGCAGCATATCACAGTTGATCCTGTTAAACAATTACAATGCATGAATCAGAGCAGCTCAAATGAAACGTCAATATTATCTCAGACTGAAAAGTGACTCAGCACAGAAAATTTAAAAATGTATTCTGGTACAAATTTTGAAATTATCTGAAACTAACCAGACAGCAAGTTCATTAATTCCAAACATAGCTATGAATACAAGTACTATTTTTGACTACAGCCATATTTTAGTTAATGTGCTGTGAATGTTATACTCTTTCTTGCTCAGTGTCTGTACACTGGGATTGTCCCTTGCAGAACTGCTAGAAACTAAGTACAGCTAGCACAATGAATGATCGTTATGAAAAAGATCAATATATTAATGTAAGGAACAGTTTGTGCTTATAACTGCATAACAACTGCTCGATAAATTAAAACTTTTTTGAACGATTGCTCGTTCGTTGTGCATCCTCAAGAAAAAAAAAAAAATATATATATATATATATATATATATATATATATATATATATATATATATATCTCAGAGGAATGAAAAAAAATCATGATGATTGCTTAAAATGTTGATTCCTTCGAAGGACAGAAGGAAATTCGACCACTCACCATCCTGAAAATAACATCTGCTATCTTACCATTTTGCAAGGGGCCACCCATGTGGGCAGCTGCACCCCTTGTTACTTATATATTCTAACTCCAAGATCGCACTACAGTGAGGAAAAACGTAATTTTCCCGATCCCCACTGTAGTGCAATGCCCTTCAAAATACCAATGCTCCAAACTACGAACACAATCTCCTTGTGTTCACAGTTTTGCCTCTCTGCCGCTCCATGTTTGTGCTTCTAACTGTCGAGGAAAGTTACCTAGACATTTTGATTGTGTGTATAAATATATATATATATATATATATATATATATATATATATATATCTATATATAAAATATACACACACACACACACACACACACACACACATACACACAACTCCATGTGTAAAAATGAGAAAAGTGGTTGAGGATGATAGACGGATGGATATATATATATATATATATATATATATATATATATATATATATATATATATATATATATATATATACATACACATATTTATTGTACACACACACACACACGCACACACACACACACACACACACACACACACACACACACACACACACACACACACACACACACACACACATATATATATATATATGCATATATATATATATATATATATATATATATATATATATATATATATATATATATATATATATATATATATATATATATAGGTCTCCTACAGATGTTCGAAATTCCAAAAAGCCAAAGACCATATGGCCGAGATCATATGTTCGACTTTTGAAATTTTGAACGTTCTGAACGGACAGCTCCTCATTGCACAGAATGGGAGAATTTCTATTTACTGCACTGTAGTGTGATCTCGGAGTTGGTATATTAAAGTTAAGGGGGGTGTGGGGGGCATAGTAGCTTTAAAATAATGTTTTTTTTTTTTTTTTTTTTTTGCATGTTCGAAATTTCAGGAATCGAGCATATGGTCTTGGCCATATAGATTTCGGCTTTCTGAAATTTCGATCATGTATAGTAGACCCATACATACATACATATATATATATATATATATATATATATATATAAACTCAAGCTACAAGAAGACTTAGACTGAACAGCTGTAGTTATTACCCTTGAACAGATGGGAACAGGAATCCCATTCATATGTGAAAGGAACTCAAAGCCAAATGATAATTGATACTGGGAGGCAATACAAGACTGAAATTTAATAGAAAATTGACACTGCGGGTAGCAATATTAGCGACATTACTAAAGTGGGCATTACTTTAGTAACTACAGTTCAGCCCGAGTTTTAGACACTGGGATTGTCTTCTTTAAAATAAGTATTAGCACGAGACTAATAGTAGACTGTTCAGTTGTAAATGCTGCTTCTCAATTACAGTTAATGAAAGAATTTTAGACTATAAGTTTATTTAACTATTTCTACTGATAAAATACAAACCAGTCCATACTGCTAGAGACAACCTTACTCAGCTTTTGTAATCACCTGACAGAACATACTCGGCTTATAATATTATTCATTTGCTTGAATTTCACTGTGCTGGACTAAATGCTTAGGTGCCATTGCAAACACTTTGTTAGCATACTATTGGTGACCGGGCTGCAAATGGTTAGAATGTTTTGTGTTTAGCTTGTGATTTACTTTGAACTGCACTGATTGGTTAGATGCCATTGCAAAAGGTTTGTTAGTGTTATGCTTGTTACCGATGCCAATATTATTGTCTCTATTGCTTATGTGATTTTTTTTTGTATATAAAATGGCATTACCCTGAGTCTGTTTAACATGTTATGCTTTGAACACAACAAGCCAAAACTGAAAGATGCAAAATACAAACAACCAAAAACTACAAAGTTTCTTGAAAAATGCCAGCATGCAACATACAAAAATAATTTAATAATGGTTAAGTGCTTTTTTTCTTGTACATATATCAAAAGAATTTCATCTGATGAAATCCAACAATAATATACTCTTAATCCATCTACTAACAAAACCCCTCTTGAAAGTGTTATTTATTTCAACACATATTTTTTCAGATAGAATAGTCTCCCTCAGAAAACATTCCCTGCACCTCTACTAACGTCTCTCAACAACCACATACCTGTATCTTAACTTTTACCTTAAAACCTACATCCTATATAACACAGATCCTTAATAACCTTAAACCAGGCTTCACCACAGCATATAACCTTCCAGGTGAATAAGTTATAATAGCTGCCAGTAGTATTGCCCTTCCTATCTCAATACTCATAAACAGGTCCATCCAGAAGTCTCACGTATCTTCCCTTTGGAAAAGTCACAGATGATCCCTTTTCATAAAGGTGGTTCATCAAGAGAAACCAGTGCCTTAGAGTTATTGCAATCTTGTCACCCCTCTGTAAAATATTAGAAAAACGTACTTGGAATCAGCTGTTAAAGTAAATGTGGCTTCTGTCCTTCTCATAGCACTAACACTGCACTCCTTGACTTCACAGAAAACATCACTAAAGCTAGAGGTAGTGGAAGACTAATTTGCTCCTTGTTTCTAGATCTGTCAAAAGGCTTTCAATACAGTCAGCCATGATAAACTTCTAGAAATGTCCTTTCTTGATCTGTCTAATCCTACCCTTCAGTGGTTTAATAGCTATCTGTCTGATGGACAACAATCCATCAAATGGCTCAACACTCTCTGTCCTTACCTCCTTGTTATCACTGCTGTGCCACAAGGATTCATCCTTGACCCTTTCTTTTTTAATAGACTCACCAATACTCTCCACTCATCCACCCAACAAGCTTCACTAATTAA
Source organism: Protopterus annectens (assembly GCF_019279795.1). Classification (NCBI taxonomy): domain Eukaryota; kingdom Metazoa; phylum Chordata; order Ceratodontiformes; family Protopteridae; genus Protopterus; species Protopterus annectens. Next base: position 1,083,684,863 of record NC_056735.1, read on the forward strand.
ATATCTGCCCCTCTGACAGCCTAACACACCTCTAACAAATCACCCTAGAAGCTTTTTCAGGCACTGAAGAATGGGTCTGTCACTTCTAACTTATGGTCAATGCAAAGAAAACCAAATTACTACTTTTCTTTCCGAAAACTCTCCGTCTCTCCCTTAATGAGGCCATCATCGAATCGTCTCCCATACTAAACTATTGGGGTAAAACTAGATGGCAACCTAAGATATGGCATCCATATTTGAAATTATATTCAAAGGAGCCACAAAATCTTGGGATACTCTACAGAGTGAAAAGTATCCTTAACAGATGAATCTGAAGTACTCTAGCAACCACAAACCTTACTTCCCTTCTGTATGGTGCTTCTATCCTTACAAAGTTACAGGCAACAGTAATAGCAAAACTTGAACAATGTTACAATGAAGCTGCAAAATTTACAGCCAGCACCCCTTTTCATAACCACCACTGTACCGCACATAAAAGTCTAGAATGGAAAGAACATGTCCACTACCTAACATACATACAGTTACAATTTGCCTTTAAAATTTGTGCACCTCCCTTTCTGATTTACACCTCAGAGCTCCTAAAATTTTCCTTGGAGAACACGACTGTTAAAATGGCAAGATGTCTATCTTTCCAAAAGCAGTGCAAACATAGAAAACACCCCAGACCAGTAAATGTGTCTTCATATTTATAGAACAAAGCATCATTCCTTACCCATCCATCTTGAATCTTTTCACCATGACAAGTTTCTGACAACTCAGATGACCTATTGTTGATGGAGCTTTCATTTAAATTATTTAGGAAGGAATCTTGTACTTTTATATTTGCAAGTATGCAATGTCTGACCAAGTTACACCACCTTATGGAATAAATAAGCAATCATCTTATACACAATTTTATACACAATTTTAAGATATTTATTCACTCAGTGGGTGCTTTGAACATTTAATCACACATCATGTTGCATTCTCTGCCAGTATCTACTTTAAACATCAATATTTGTTTATTTTGAGCTTTTTTGTTCAGATCTTTGTTGGATCTCCTTGTTTCAGTGAATTCTCTGTGTCACATTTCTGCACCCTGTGAACTATTTTAATGCCTGCTGCTGTCCTCACAAATAAAAATTATTTTTTGTGGATCTGTGCTGCCATATAGATTATTTTTAGTTAGTCATGTCTCAGATTTTGTACACTTTAGCTGCATTATTTGTGCTACAGCTGTTACACAACTGACAATCTGCAGGGTGTCCCCTTGTAGCATGCTTCTAACCATCTCATGGTCACTGCAACACATTTTTATGTCTTTCATGACTCTGCTAATCCTTCTTTTGACACATTTCTTCCATTAAATTTCAAAAGCCATTTTATACACTTCTTATTCTTCCACCAACTCTTCTCCGATTACCAAAGCACTTTCAGTCACTCTGCCTATATCTCTAGCTTTATTTAATGTTAAATTTGCTTTTTGTGGCACTCTACTACTTCTTATCTGATTATTTTATATGCAACATACAATTCTGTCTTATATTGATTAATCATGTAACTCACCAAAAGCACAGCCTTCGGCCTATTTTTTTAATTCAGTAACGTAAGCATCATTACTTTCTGTTGTACATTTTGCCATTCTGAAAAACAAATGGCAAACATATGGAAGACTTTCGTACTCAACTGACGGTACATCTGAAAATTCTATTTTACCATAGCTGTATTCTCTCTTTCTCACTCCAACTTCTAAAATACACATTTACTAACTGTTAATCTGTTTTATTTTATTTATTTATATTTGTTTTTAACTATGGTAGAGCATTGATCCACATGAACCTTTTTCAGGTAAAGTGTTGTACTCTAAGAGTTATATAGTAGGTAAAATGGAGGCTGAAGGAATCAAACCATGTAATACAGAAAGTAGGTCATCAGCAGTTCATAGCCTTTATTTTACCAAATAATGAGATAATGGAACTTTTATATACTTTATGGCATGCAGAAATGTGGCTTGCTGTGCTTCTGCAGGCTTTTCAGCTTTTCTACATGCAGTTAGGAAGAAGTAAAACTTTTTATATTACATGTTCCAGTTCCCAGCCAAATCACCTTGCAGATAGTAACTTCCTGTAGGTTGGAGCTGCTCCATAGTTCAAATATTAACAAATAACGTAATCTTGCTTCAGCTATATTTGACATATGTAATATTTTGGGTTCATTGAAGAGATGGACTTCAAGTGGTGTGCATCTGGCTGTTGACGTCACTATTTTAGACCACACACTAGTATACAATGCATCAGACCATGTGACCTTACACCAAGGCATTCTTAAACAAGAGGCTGGAATAAATGAACCGAGGTGATAATAGGACTACGGGTAAGTGGGTGGAACACAATAATGCAAAAGTAGAAAGTGAGAGACATAGCCATGAAAGAAAGGACAAGAAGAAGGAAACCAATGGGGGTAGAACAGGACAGACAGCAGTGACATGATGAAGAAAAGACAGATGCAAAAGTGGCTCTCGAAAGCAGCAGCAGTGAAGTGGGCAGAATGAGGCACAACACCAGAAGTGAAGCATGGAGGATGAATGTCACTAAACATGGCTTCTATGAAGAGTACAGGATGGATAAGAGAGAGAGATCATGTGCAGTCCAGGGACAGAGGCGACAGGCATGAGCAATGAGGATGGCACAAGTGGGAAAGGTTGAAAACTGGATGGGTAGTATGACTAGTCACAAAGTCAAGGAGATTACAGAATTATGGGCATACAAAAGAGGACTATAGTGACCATTTTGCCAAATACCAGGGGGATTGTTAGTCTTGGCAAGTGAGAAGAGAGAGGGAGAGCAGGTAACTTTGAAAATGATTTTGGGAGGATTGAATGCATGTTGTAGGGTACAGAGGCACCAAATTATGCATGTATGTATGTATGTATAAGTTTATTTCAGTATGTTATTTTGACTGGGTTAGCACCAATAAGCATATTGCCTTTTCTGAGAAGACCTTGTGTGGTACTCAGAATGATTAGAGAAAAGGCATCACAGAAATTTCCCTGTGCAGTGGCAAGGGGTGCTTAAGAGTACTATCTGTTTGCTAATTGGGATTCCACTAAGACAGAGGTGGCAGATACCTGCTTTACTCTTTCTAAAGCTGTATATATATATATATATATATATATATATATATATATATATATATATATATATATATTTATTTATTTATAATAAATAAATATATATATATATATATATATATATATATATATATATTTTTTTTTTATAAATGACCTCATAACTTGAATTAAGTGAAATTAATCTTGTTTAAAGACTGGGATGTTGCGAAAGGTAATGGATGTATCTGCCTCAAGCTACAATTTCTAATTCTATGTGTGCTGAACTTATTTATGGCTAGACTGGAACATGAGAAAAGGAACCTGAGATGAAACAATCTGCTGGTATATCATTGCAGGAAGGCCGTATATGAGAGCTAGATTCACTCTGTGCTGTTCCTTGTGTTCAGAGACCTCTGAGAAACAGCCATGGCAGAGATTTCACCCGAGCATCCTTTTTATCTATGCTAGTAGCAACAATGGGACTTCATTTCTTCACTTGATTTAGTAACACATAAATGCCACCTGTTTATATTTTCTTGGAACTATAGCACCATTGACTGGACAGCTTTTTTTTTTTTTTTTTTTGCATTTTTTTAGGAGTAAGACTTATCTTGTTTCTGAGTTTTAAGCCTGTGCAGATTACAGCATTAATTTAGGTTTCTAATGAGCTTGTATAAAATATTTTCTTAGAAAGTGCTAAGAAGTATGATTTCTGTTTATGTAAACTAGAGTCTTCATATCGCTAGTCCTTGGAAAAACTTTTCTTCTTAAGCTTTGATTGCAAACAATAAGAAGTTGGTGGAGTTTGATTTTCTTTTAAGACTGAAACTTTAACTGACTCTGATATTCAAACTGCTGTTGAAGTTACATGTGCCAAAGTCTATTAATGTTCATAAAACATTACAAAATGCTGCTGTGGACTTGGGGCTGAGAATTTTCTGTTGATCTGCATGTTACTGACAATCATTTGTGCTATTTAAATAGATTAATAACTGTTAGAAGTTACCAGTGCTGTGTTGCAATACAGGAACTAACCACTAAATGTTATATTTGTCATAATGAAAAGCATTTTGGTAGGGACTGCCCAGACAAATTTTGTACTTTTTGTGTGAGAAAGGTCATTTCTCTTGGGAGTATGAGCCATCCTATATCAGTTATGGGGATGTAGGTCATTTTTGGCCAGACTGTCTCACCGAAAGGCCATATGAAGAAGATAAGGACTGGGGGGGGTGGGTTATGTAGGCTGTTGCTGAACAGAAGGTAGTGAGTCCTTGTGTTACAGGTCTGTTGTTGCCCCAGTGGCTGCTGGTGCTGCAAAAGAACAGCATGATAACCATTTTGGTTTTGGATCCTTCAGAGGACAATGGTTACGGATGGATTCAGAAGATGAAGAAGAATCTGCTGTACTGGGGATGTCATTGGTTCTACTGTCAATAGGTTTGTTGAAGGACCTTTATTGTCAAGTTAGGGGATGAAGAAAGAAAGCAAAATTCTATGTATAGTAAATGCTATAAATAACTGTGGTTGATGTTTTGACTTTAAAAGAAAATAGTTTGAAAGTAGAGCAGAGGATGGTATTTGTTTTTTGAATGGTTACATGATCAGGGTTATGAGAGTGTTTGTCTTTACATTATTCTTTCATAAATGGAGCAGGACACGTTGTAACTGGTTGAAGGAGTTAAATTTTTTTATTTGGTTTAGTAGAATGTTCTAGAGTTTTTATGTGGGTTATTAATACTAGTACAGAGATTGTGAATTGGGGTGTGGATGTGGATGGTGATTTTATGTTTGTTGACGTAGGTTACGGTCATCCTTTTTAGGGTGTTGAATTTATATGCTCCTGGGGAATGGGATGGGACTTTTAGGCAAGAAGTTTCTGAGGTGTGGGTCATTAGATTCAATGGGGGTGGGGGTTATACTTTGTGCATGTGTGGAGAGGCGGGGACTTCAATTGTCCTCCACATAATCGTCCATGGAAGAATATGTTTGCATATTAGTGGGTTTACTTCAAAGGTTACCCTTTTTCAGATCCTGTTGTGTTGTTGGCAGTTTTAGTGCTTGTCAGGGCAAGATAGATTGGGAGAGATGTTTTTGATTTATCGGTGATTGTTTTCTAGAATCAGTATAAGCAGTATTTTGATAGAATTTGGTAGGTTTATTGGAAGAGGGAGGATTTTTATGTTAGCTGGACTTCCTGATGGATAGCATTTATACATAAACTTAAAAGTGAATTTTGTTTTATTTTGAAACAGTTAGATGGTATGTCTAACAGGATGGAGGTTGGTGATTTGGATGGTAAGCTCATAGAGATCTGGAGGCTGTATGATGTTCATATGTCAGCTCTCCATAAAGAGTATAGTTTGCAGCAGTTTATTTGTATTGGTAAGAAGTGAAGGAATTGGTCTGCATTTTGCTGTGTAACAAGAAAAAGTCAAATTGGGAGCACATAGTTTGTTTATTTATTTATGGAGTTGTAGGAAGTAGTTGAAGAGGAGGGCTGCCAATTTGTACCAGTGAAACAATTTTGGATGAACAGCTTTGCCTCATGGAACACAGTGAGATAGGAGCAGTTTGAAATTTCCAGGTGTAAATATACTTTACCAGGTTTATAGGTGAGTGAATGGAAATTCTATGACCATTTAAATCAACAGCAGAAAGTAGTACATTTGAAGGTTTTTAATGAATAATTACAAAGAGGTTATGTGGTATCAAGTTTTTTATGAAAAAATGGTAAAACTACGTTATTGAGTAATGGGAAGCTTCTATATTTTATTATGAACACACTATAAGGGATTCTGTTGCATAGGCTGGAGAAGCAATGTCAGTGGAGTTTTGTGGGCAGCATTAATGACAATAAAAGAATTAGGGGATTAGTGTGGAATGTCAGTTAGGGGTGCTGATGGTGTGAATATATAACAGGATATGTGGCAAAAAATGTTTACTGAACATGACTTCTCAGCATATGGGGATAAGTATGAAGCACAGGTGTTGAGGCGCTGAGGGTAGAGAGGCTACTTTGGAAGTGGTAACAGGTTATAGAAGAAGCAGATAAATATTAAGGTTCCAGTTTAGGATGGTTTGTCTTAGACAGTATATATTTTTGTGACCTTTATTGAAGGATGAGCTGACAGAAATCTTTCAAAGTATTTTAAACAAGGTAGTTGATGACTTTGTGAAGTGGATATATTGTTTTTTTTTTATTTTAGTAAAAAGGGGAACTTGCAGGCTATACATAATTGGAGGGCTGTTCTTTTTTCATTATATCTGAATATGAAACTGAACAGGTTGTCTAACACAATCAGTATGTTTCAGACATGTAGAGTGAAGGGACACAATACATTTTATTCTTTTTAGAGTGATCACAGAATGAAAGGGTAGGTTGATGTGTGTTCTTCAACATTAAGTCAAGAGAATGCTTGTGGTAATATTAAACATGAGTCTTTCTGGAGAACAATAGATGAACTAGGAGGCATAAGAGGTTTTCAAGTTTGTTAAGGGAGTTTACACAATGGGATGAGGGTATAGGTTTTATTAATGGAAGTTTGAGTAAGTTTTTATTTGAGTCTACTTTTCTATGTAGCATATATGGATAGCTTTATTAGGGGTTTAGCAGAGAATGTGGATGTGACAGCTATGTTTGTAACTTCAAAAAATAAAAACACACTCCGGTCCATAAAAGCAATCCATTTTTATTCAAAGTTTAAGTACACAATAATTACAAAACTAATAGCTTAAATATCCTAAAAATGACATGACATTGGCCAGCTGACCCAGCATCCAAATAAATAAAGATTTGAACACATTTAAAATCAGTTCAATTTTATAAAATCTGAACACCATAGTGTTATAACTTAAAAGAGCAGCATTTCAAAATGCTACTTAAAGATGTGCTGTCATTCAAACATGGAAGGCAAGTCACAATTAAATAATTGCTGGTACAATTCATAACACTCTAACTTGATTTCCCAGTTATATTCCCTTATCATGTGTGGAAATTGTTCTATGACACAAAATAAAACGTTTTTGAAACTTCTACAAACTTCCACATCTTGCTAATGAGATTGTCACATCTCCACATTCAATATCATAGTAATTCTGAATCCACAATGCAGGTCCCACAGAAAACGGAAAATACGAGGTGACTTGAAGAAATTTTTAATGAAGATCTTTCTACGTTGGTAAAACTGAACATAGACTTAAGAGAAGGATCTACGAATACAAATATGATATATTGAACAAAAAGGAAACAAACGCTTTATACAAACACACAAAGGTATGCTCAAAAGCAAATTTCAACTTTCTTGTTATGGAACAAATACCAAAAGAAATTAGGGGTGGGTTATGGGAGGAGAAGAGTTTAGGGAACGTTGGTGGCTAGTTACTCTGGAAGCATCAAGCCCCCCTGGTTTAAATAATTTTATATCTATTGTGCCATTACTAAAGTTGAGATCTGCTAGGCTGTAATTTTTATTTATGATGCAGTTCATAACAACACCACTAGATGGTGGAATAACATTGTTTTTTATAACATTTGAACAAGTTTAATAGTTTTTATTTTTGTATTTTAATGAAAGTATTTAATGAATGTGAAAGTATTTATGTAATAACATGTTTTTAAGGAAATGTTTTAACTTCATTATTTATTAACAAATAATTTTGTGTAATAACATGATATTTAATGTTTTATTAAAAAAAACCTTCATTGTATGCTGCCTTATGAGGGAAAAGGAGAGGAAGTGATTGGTTTAAACAACTTTTTATTATCTATTAGACAATGTGATTGGTTTATTCATACAGGTGAGGGAGTATATAAATGGTAAAATAGAATTCTAGGTCATCTGATGAAGTTTTTATGAGGAGAGACGAAAACGCTGGTCCTATAAGTACGTTTATGTGTGTATGTAGTTAGTAAAGCTTGTGGATTGTGCATTAAAAATTTCTTCAAGTCACCTCGTATTTTCTGTTTTCTGAGGGACCTGCATTGTGGATTCTAGTTACATTTTGGTGCCTTGCTTCACTTTTTTCGATCATAGTAATGCTCATAACTAGAGAATGTAAGGCTCTTTTGGTCTTCCTGTGTAGTATAATTGACATTTTACGCATATCACTGTACCATTATCTTACTTTGGCAATTATGACATTCCCTTACTATTCTATATACGCTCTTTCCAGTGTGTTTAATTGCAATGCCTACACTTAAACATTTCTATAATTCTGTTAATACTAACAGAACCTACTCTTTCCATATATGATTTTAAATTTATGTTTACAAATCTTGGCATCTTATAAAAACGGTCACTTAAAGTTTTGCCCAAGCCCAGAATGCCTCAGTGCTTTCTAAAAATATTGTACTATTTGCCTCACTGCAGTTAGACAAAACTGTAGCTTTAGAAAAAATTCTAAGTTTATTTAGGTGTATGTTTCTGACAGGAAAGACATGCTGCAAGATGTGGTATATGCAGGTGAGCTGTGTGCATTGACTATAAGTCAAATGGATGTAGAAAAAGTATTGGCAGTGTCTGCTGAATGGGAAGGTAAGACAGAAGTCAAGATAAAAGAACAAGTGTAAAAGGTTTGTGTGTGGGGATTAGAACAGAGAGGTATATGACAGAAAGGGTTGAGTTTAAGCATCATTTTAGGAAATACAAATGCTCAGGAAATGTATTTTTCATTCCAGGGATTTTGTGATTATAACTTTGAAATTTAGTTAGAGATAGCTGAAAGTATGGTTTATTGGTGGGCTGGGCATCAAATTGAGAGAAAGAAATTTAAAAACATTTTAGTTCCTATATTTTGTATGTGGTAGCACTCTTGTGTCACTCACATTTAGAAGTGAGGTTACTACAATTTTTTCATGGCATTTTAGTTTTAAAACTAAATCCACTGAAGCAGATATGAGTGAAGTTGAGTTGGATATGCTGGACTGAGTGATTTGCTTCTTTTTTTTTAACCTACTTTGCTTAATGAATCATGCAAAGTTAGGCTGAGACTCAAAGGGCTGACAGAAGAAGGTGGGATGAGTGGGACAGCATACAGGTGAGCGATTTGACTGCATTGCATAAAGTACCTGGGCCTATCTATATAACATGTACTGCAAGTACTGATTGAACAGTTTAGTGAAGCAGTACGTGATACAGAAGATTTGAAGTTTTAATATCTATTTGTATATAATATGCATATTTGCCAGTATGAGATGCATTCTATATTTCATTAAAAATGTATTACAGAGCAAAATTTCAACACAGATCTAATACTTTTCCACTACCTGCAGTGTAACATGTAAGGTATTTTTGGAATGCCTTGAGTTAAGGCTTACTTATCCATTTCTTCCTTGCATTTTCCAGTACTTCAAAGGGTGAGAAAAACCTCCATCTTACCAGCCACATAAAGCACGCTTTGTATTTTAGCTCCTACGCCATCTTTCTTATAACAGTCTGCCATCTCAAGAATGTAGACATCTCCTTCTCTTTCATTCACCATATCATCTTTTCGTTTTTGCTCATAGTATGTTTATACGACTGCTTTAACGTCATATGTATTGGTTATATTCACTATATTGTGCCTTGCACACCTGCCTACTCACTCCAGGATTCATAAAGGAGTTAGCACTGGCAAAGAATTTTGCAGTGTGAATGGTGGTGTTTTTTAAAGTCGATGGTTCACAGAATTAGGGTTAAATATACTTGTAAACTAAATTGCACCGAAGGGTAATGACATTCAGTCTAAATGAATACCCAGCTACATTACCACCACTATGTGAAAAACCGAATGTTAAAAAAAAAGAAGAAAACAGCTAATTATTTTGGGTATCTCTTCACCGGTGCTAACCCCTTTATGAATCCTGGGGCCAGTTTCTGCAGTAAACCTCTAAAATATTGTTTAATGTCCCACCATCATTCACACTTGCAGTCATATAAATCACAGAGTTTTCCTTTCCTCAACAAAACTAGATGGAAATGTAGTCAGTAAAAGAAAGACACTGAATTTTGAAATTCCTTTTCCCAAATTTCTTACCCCACACTACATCAATACCTATTGCTTTATCACAAGTAAAACCTGTAAATGGATTTATTTATAAGCACAGGAACCTCCTACAGATATAAATACAAGATCAATGCATGCATTATTTCCATCCATTAAAAATAATGTCTTCAAGGCCTGTAATCAAGTTTGATCTAGTATTTTGATTATTTATCAAGCAGCTCACTCAGACACCACTTCCTCAGTATCACCCAGCTCCACCCATTCAGACAAACTAGTATCCTAAAACACCTGTTTTAATCCTATAATTTACCCCTTCCCAAAGCTTTTTCTAAAAGTTTTATTTCATACAGACTGTGCAGAACATTATAGTACCGATGTTACATTGCCCCACTTTCCTCCTAAAATCTGCAATTTTCATGACTGACATTTAAAGTTAGCCAATAGTGGCATACATTATTGTTCAGAACATGCATTCTTATGCAAAATGTTTTGCACCATTAGCTTGCCCCTAATACTGGGATATTCTTCAGACATATAGCTAGGCAACCTGTAAAACAAAAACACGTTTTTCACCAAAGTAAAGACAAAAATTAATTAATTAATGCATTGTTAAAAACTTAGAAAACTGCTTGTTACTAATCTAAAAAAGCACAATACTTTGTATCAAGAGCAATCAGGAGAAGTACCTGCAAACTGTCTGGCAGAAACGTCTGAAATGCAAGTGGAGCTCAGTTTTCAGAAACAAGCTGGAATTAACTGGAAGTACTGACTGTAATGTTTTACACACTTAGAACCGGATCCTCATTACAGCCCAACAGTTTACAACAACTTCTCCTTGTTTGTCTTGGGAGATGTACTCGTTCGCTGCACAGGCATAGCATTGGAATATCAGAATGTCTATACCTTTCAACTGCCCCTAATTCTGACTTGTACATGTTTTCTGGAGCCGATAGCAAAATTGCTGATTTTGTGCTACAGCAACAAGGATTACAGCCAGCCAATAATGCGATACAAAACAGTTTTGTACTTCTTGTTCAGAGAGTGCAAGATGACGTAAAGCCCCTTATTCTTCTAACATTTCCAGTAAAAAATATTATTTTAAGACAAGCTCAGCTTTTAATATATATGCACACTGTAGAAAGATGCACAAAGTAATTCAATGCCACAAACAAGATTTGGAGAGTAAATAGAAGTGAAAAGATGGATTGAACAGTGGCAAACACTTATTACATGTGAAGAGTTGGGAACAAAGATCCAATTCAAATGGAACAGGAACGCAAAATGAAAGGGCAGTTGACAGTGGGAGACAAAAGAAGACTGGAATTTAAGAACTACAGGAAATTTAAAAGAAAAATGACACTGTGGGTGGGAATGTGAGTGACATGGCTAAAGTGAGTGTTATTTTTGTTAGTTGTAGTTGGACCCAAATTTTAGACGACTGTCCCTTTAATTAAAATTCATTTATGAACCTTATAGATCTTTTGACTAGCATTTATTTATTTATAAGAATATTTATCTGCTTTTATTCATCCACGTAGATGGTAATCATTCTTTACACTATTGGATGACTGCTTAAGGACTATTACCAGTGTGTGTGTGTGTCTGTGTGTGTGTGTGTGTGTGTGTGTGTGTGTGTGTGTGTGTGTGTGTGTGTGTGTGTGTGTGTGTGTGTGTGTGTGTGTGTGTGTGTGTGTGTGTGTGTGTGTGTGTGTGAGATATATATATATATATATATATATATAGAGAGAGAGAGGGAGAAAGCGATGAGAAATGTGTGTGAAAAGCAATTAGCATAGATAAAGGGCACCATAAGACATTGGTTCACAGAGCCAGTGAGAGAGAGAGAGACAGACAGAGAGAGAGAGACAGACAGAGAGAGAAAGAGCAGTTGGAAGTGCTTGGCCAAAGACTCAGCCCTGTACGTGTCCAGTCTGGGTGAGGACCCAGGACAGAATGCATATTCCCTTTACACTCTTGGAACCAGGCTGTAGTTTGTGAATTTACTATTAAGATATACTTACATGCTCCCTCTGTCTCTTCTTATTATTTCATCTCAGCAGTGTCAGACATTTTGACATCAGTGGTGACACTGTGCTATCTGGGTATCACGTCAGTGGCAGTTGTACATTCACACCGTGAATATCTCTCAACTTTTACCTCCAGAGGTAGGGGCAAAGCAAAACTTAATTTGAAAAAGAGCTTCAAATTACTAATGCTTTTTAAATGCTGTTTCAATTAACTTAGAATTTCTCATAATAATTTCCAGTTTTAAGAGGGATACAGCAAATGTTTCAGAAAACAGTAGATGTTTGCATCCAAACTCTGGAAAGTTGTGAGGTATGCTGCCATCACATTTACGTGCAATGGGTTCCAGTACACCTGTACAACTTTCCTTTATTCTCTGATTACTCACTTAATCCATGGATATTGGTATGATGGAGCCTGCCAGTCTGTTGTGGGATACAAACACAGACTTACACATTGCATGAATATATAAAAGTAATAAGGAGGCTCACTTAGCATGTGTGGAGGATATGGAAAGAAACTGTGGCACCTAGCTCACATGGACACCGAAAGACCAAACAGATCAGTCTAATACAGTAGCCTGAGCCAATGGAACTTGATAGTGACTTTCAAGTGCCTGAGCCCCAGGTGCTTGAAGATCATCATCTAACAGCCAAGGAAATGAGCATCTGGCAACTTTTGCAGGTTGCCACTTTTGTTCAACCTTGAATATGAGTTTGGGCAAGGTAGGTGCAGCAGCCATACTGGGAGGCGGTGGGAGTATAGCTTAGGTATTCAGAAGGTGATCAGATGGTGGGGTTATGTTTAGGGTGTTTGAAGGGAGGTTCAGAGTTAAGAAATGGAAGGTGAGTTTAGGGTTAAGGAACATCAGGCAAGTTTTAGGTTAAGTAGCAGGAGGGACTTCTAAGTTTTGGGAGTGGGACAAAAGTTTAGATTTATGGAGTGGTGGACTTTGCCCAGCAATTGGGGACTTTAAGTTTCGGGAGGAAGAATGGTTTTATATGGTTAAGCAGTGATCAGGGATTTTGTGTTAGGGAGTTTGAGACAAGTTTAGGGTTAGTGCTAGGCTCTGGTAGGGCACTACACTTTAGCAGGGCAAGTTGGGCAGTGAGAGCACTAGTTAATTAAGTAGGATTAAGCTGATGATAGGGCACTTACTGTTTACAGTAAGTATGTCACATCCTACTTGCATGAAAGCACCTACAGTATTCCAAGGCAGATGCTACACAGAAGGCAATCAAGTCAAGAGCTAAACTGATGAAGTACATGTTGCAATATTTGTTTTTATTTGATTACTGTAATTCACAATTTATCAAAGACTTCCAAATTTAATGAGGGATCTAAACTGTCTATGACAAAATCAGTGCATGAAAGACCACAACTAACACACAGTCTATGGAACTTGCAACATATACAGAAAAGCTATCAATAAACCAGCAGTAAAAAACATGCACAATGACCCAGCACTGTTATAGTCCAAGAACTCAGCAACCAAGTAATGTGCAGCAAAAACTTCAATCAAATCAGCAGGTGAATAAAAAAGCAACCAATTAAAAGAGTATATGGGTTTGAAAGCACAAAGCTTCTTGCTCACCACCAAATCTGTAGTATATATTCCAGGACACACCCCATTGTCATCATAATGCAGCAGAATAATGCACTTTGCTTACCTGTTGGTTTTAGTGTAAAGTATGTTCTGACATGTCTTTCACCAGCCACCAGTATGCATTCAAAATTAACTCCATAATCCTCATTTAATACTTCAAAGAAGATAAGAGGATTTTTTTTCATTTTGGTTCCATTTACTAGTATTTCCCTATAAGAAAGGTAAAAAAATAAAACTGTTGTGATGCATTCATCTGTGACTTTAATATGAACTGTAACAAGGAAGGAGTAAGATTATGAATAGGTACATAACCAGAAAACAGCATAGTGCTACATCAAATTGTCATATTCGTTAGTATAGTCATGAGCATTGTGGCCTACACAGGAGATGAAGGATTGATTCCCTGATGAAGAGTGGCTGTCCTTTTTAAGTCTGACAATTAGGGCAGGGGATTAAGATTATGAGATGTTAGTGGTCTGCTTCCTGTAGTACAGCATTTAATTCCACTGGTCTCCATTTGCCTACTGTCTGACTGTCCACAAGTCTGAGGTAATTGGAAAAATCGGTTAGACTCCTTAGTGGTCCTCTGAACTGCAAATCTAATGACTTTCTATGAATCTATAAAGTTTCCTGGTTATTCAACACATTACACTGTATTAATGATACCCTTTCCAGACCTTAAAAGATAAATGTGTTGTGTAAGTGGTGAGAAAATAATAATATCTGCGAAGAGTAACACCAGATTACCCAGCAGTACTTTACAGCTCATAGATGGAGGAATTAATTGCCTCTGAAAGTTCACCTGCTATTGCCCATACAATCAACCCTGTGTGGAATTGTTAAGAAAATAGACTGTCTGTGACTAGATTTTTATGTGGTGAGTATTAATAAATTCTTTCTCTGTGAATCTCAATTCTTTGAAATAACCAGATTATCATGGGTGCAGTGGTGATATCTATGCACAGTTTTCCATTTCATTTCCATCATTTATAAATTAGGTTAGATGGCATAAACAGACATGCACTTGGTGTTTGTGATATGCTTCAAACAGCATTTTAATTAGGCAATGCTTTTACTATAATTAACTGCCTCTCTTAGTTGAAATATGAAGAATCATAACTAAAATGTGTAAACATGAATCTACTTGCAGACCCAAATCATTGCTAAAAATACACTAGTGTACAGGTTATACCAACCATTACTGCTGCATCTTGTGAGGTGTGAGCTTTGTCCCAAAAGACACAAATTCTGATTTCACACAAACTCAGATAAAAAACACAAAGGTATAAAAAAAAAAAAAAAACAACTTACTCTTTCCCGTTTCTCCAGCTCCAGAAACCAAACAACAAAGAACAGCAATTTTGACATAGTAAAATAATAATGGGATAAGCAAATGATTTTCTGGCTGAGACATTGTGTGTCACAATTATGAGTTATGCAGTCAACAGTCATGCTTCAAAAATCAGTCCTCCTCATTAATCTTATAAAAAAGCTTACTTTTGAAAACCAGCTCTTATAAGAACTGTACCTCTTTAAATAAGTGTTCTCTGCACAAACACAGCAGTTTCTGTTTATGTGCAGATAAAATTATCAGAGTAATCAAGAGTTAAAAATAACAAATGGAAATGTAAAACAGAAAAAAAAGAAACTGTGCTGCAGGTCAAAGAATTTAATAAGAAGATAAAGAAAGTCTCTCTTGTGCTACAAGTGAAAAAAGTTACTTGTAAGAATTGATATGACTGTAGAATACTGGAATAAACTGGAAATAAACGGAGGAAACTGGAATGAGGCTGGAATGACTGTCTTTATAGGTTCATAGGTAGGTACTAGGCTATTGGCCCTAGGACCTATATAAGCCTAGCCAAAAGGTACCCTGGCTTTTATCACCCAAGAAAATTATTTTCCTGTACCACTGTTGAGCAGAGCCACAGAAGTGATCCCTGGGGTGAATTTCCTATCTCCCATCAAGTCATCAAGATTTTTCTTGAAAAGCGCTAATGAGGAGCTTTGTTTCATATAGATAGGCAGCTTGTTCCAGAGTATGGGAAGTCTCTGGGACAGGAATCTATCCCACCAGCATGTTCTGTTTACTGTGGTGACAAGGTTTAGGTCCCTAGAGAGTGTAGCTCGGAGGGATTGGGGTTTCTTTAAGTGGAGCATGTCCAACAGCTCTGCGTTTGACATAGCTCTGTATGTTAGGCAGAGATCGCCTCTGAGTAGGCGGTATGCGACGGAGTAAAGCTGTAGTTTTTTTAAACGGTCTGCGTAGGGCATCTGTTTGAGGCCAGTAATCTTCTTTGTGAGGTATTTCAGTGGCCTTTCCAGTTGTTGTAGATGTCTTGTGAGGTACATACCGAAAGGGGCATTGTACTCTATAATGGGTCTAATGAGTGACAAGTAGAGGGGAACAATGACCTCTTTTTTCCTTGCGATGAGGTGTGCCACATAGAAGGATTTCTTGACTACTCTGGCGATGTGATTATCAAAGGAGAGACTACTGTCCACCTGTAACCCAAGGTCTCTTATCACACTTTCGGCATTAAGTAGACTACCGCCTATGTGGTAGTTCATGGGTGCAGAGTTTTTACCAAAAGGGATGACAATGCACTTTTTGGCACTGAGCTTGAGGCCATGGCTTTGACACCAGGCATCTGTCTCAGTGAGGCCCTTTTGTAGGATGTCCACATTGCTAGGAGTTTCGATTATGGCTCCTAGTTTGGAGTCATCTGTGAACTTTGTTATTCAAAGACCTTCTGTGTTAGCCTGCACTTCAGAGAAGTAGATACCAAACAGGAGAGGACCCAGGACTGAAGCCTGTGGTACTCCACTTGTCACTGGTCTGAAGTTGGATTTGGAGTCTGCTACTTTCACAGTGTGGGTTCTGTCAGTGAGCCAGTTGGCAACCCATCTTGGGACACAGGGATTTATACCTAGTTTAGAGAGTTTATCTATAATTCCAGAGCGGGGGATGGTGTTGAAAGCCTTGGCGAGTTCTAGATAGGCTGTGTGAACCACCTTACCCTCATCTACGGCTTTGATGACCGCTTCAAAGAAGTCTATCAGGTTTAGGAGACATGATCTGCCTTTTATAAACCCGAACTGAGTGGGGTCTAGAGTTTGGAGATTACCAATGTCATTGTTTATAAGTTCCATGATGATACATAGCCTTGCAGACCAGGCTCGTCAGGCTAATGGGGCAGTAGTTTCCGGGGTCCATGGTGGCTCTCCCTTTATGGAGTGGGATAACCATTGCTGTGCGCCATTCAGTGGGCACATAGTCTAAGGTGAGGCAATAACTGAACATGGTACTTAGGTGGAGTGCCAGTTCGTTCTGTAGTTCATGTAGAACGCAGCCTGGGATGTTATCAGGTCCCATGGATGTTGTGTTCTTGGCTTTGGAGAGTGTGTTTTTTACCTGTGCAGCCGTGATTACAGTAAAGAGATGGGCCCTTTAGGGGATGAGAGGGGGGTAAAGTTAGCACTGAACCTATCTGCCAGGATGTTGGGAATATCAGTTGGTTCTGTACATTTAGTGCCATTGTGCTGTAACTTAGAGAAGATCTGAGTGTTGCCATTGAGATTCTTGACATAGCTATAGAATGCTTTGTGGCTGTTTTTAGAGTCAGTGGCAATTTTGTTTTCGTAACTAGCTTTGGAGGATTTTATGAGGGATCTTAGCTTCTTACTGAGGCTGACCAGGGAGTTCCTCCAATCATGGGATTTTACTTTTTTTTGCAACAGTTTCTTTCTTCTGTTGTAGAGTTTGTTTATGGCAGGGAACCACCATATTGGCTTCCTTTTTTTGGAGGATAGCATCTTGGTTCTGTTAGGGATTGCACAATCCATGCACTCGTGTAAGTGCATTTAAAGTGCATTTATGTAGGATTCAGCAGTCATGCCTCTATTGTCCATCAGCATGGGTGTCGTGAAGTTTGCCACTTCTGTTTTAAGAAGCGTGAAGTTGGCTTTGGAGAAATTTTTTACGGTGGTTTCTCTAATGGGGGTTGGGGGAGGGATGTGGATGTCTAGGGAGATTAGCTTGTGGTCGGATCTGACCAACGAGGAATTGACCTCTGGTGTGGAGCACCGGTTGCCCGTGTTAGTAATGACTAGGTGTAGGATATTGCTGCCCCTGGTGGGGGTGTGGATAAGTTGATCCAAGGCATTGGAATTTATGAATTCCAGAAAACGTTGAGCACAAGAGTTAGTACATGAATAGTTTTCCCAGTTAATGGTGGGGTAGTTGAAATCACCCATTACTAGGGTGTTAGGTTGTACCCTAATATTTTCCAGTGTATCAAGAAATGAGGAGTGGGAATCCTGGGGCATGGTGGGGATCTGTAGCAAGCTACAATTTGGATTGTGGTCCTGCCCAGAGTTTGTTGCACTTGGATAATCTCAGATGCATTATGCTGAGCAACTAGTCTGGAGGTGTGGATATCCTTAATGAATATGTACAGGCCTCCACCTTTAGTGTTTCGGTCCAGATTAGGTGGCCGAAAGATGTGGTATGGATTATAGCCTGGTAATGCAGGGGTACTCTCTGAAGCTTTGAACCAGGTCTCTGTCACTGCACAGATACTGATGTTCTCCATTTTAAGGAGTGCCTCGAGTGAGTGCATTTTGAGTACATTGAGTAGCAATACCCTCAGATTTTGCTTGCTTGTACCTGTTATGGTGGTGAATTTGTCATTTGAACCATGCCTAAAAAAGGCACTATAGGGGTGGCTAGAGAATTAGCCAGTATCTGGTATCCCAGGGGCAACAGGTGCAGGCCATCTCTGGCAAAACTTTGTTTTCTTTATCTTTATTTTTATTATTTTATTTTATTATTTTATTTTACTATTTTATTTATTTTTCTTTATCTGTTAGTTACCCAGAACTGTGCTGAACAGATGCCAGTCTCTCCTTCATGTGCCAAATCATGTGCCCTACACTGACAGCTTCAAAAAACTCCAGCTTTACTCCGTAGCATATCGCCTACTCCGAGGTGATCTCTGCCTAACATATAACGCTATGTCAAACCCAGAGCTGTTGGACATGCTACACCTAAACAAATCCCTATCCCTCCGAGCTAAACGCTCTAGGGACCTAAACCTTGTCACCACAATAAACAGGACATGCTGGAGGGATAGATTCCTGTCCCAGAGACTTCCCATACTCTGGAACAGGCTACCTATCTATGTCAAGCAAAGTTCTTCATTAGCACTCTTCAAGAAAAATCTTGATGAGTGGATGGGAAATAGGAAATACACCCCGGGGATCACTTCTGTGTCTGCTCGAAAGTGGCAGAGGAAAATAACTTTCTTGGGTGGCGTAAGCCAGGGAACCTTGTTGGCTACGCTTACGTAGGCCCTTGGGCCAATAGCCTAGTACCTAGCTATGAACCTAAGAACATTTCGGAATAAAGTCTGTAAACACTAGTTTGGTTAAGAATGCTTTATGTACACTGGAGGTAGATGTGAACAATATCCGAATACTGCCTCTAATAACAGTGCTGATAAACTGAAACAGTCTGTAGCTTCTGCACTCATATTCTTCATATTCCTTTCCTCTTGAACGGTATAATTACTATTCTGGAATGCTGGCTATTTGATCTGACTTCTGGACTCATACTCAAGTGTCTATACTGCAATGACTTTCTGCATATCGGCCCAAACAAACTAATTTAACTCTCTCTGGAGTATTTTCTAATAATACTAAAACCCTGTAAATTTCTACATGCTTTTAGCCTTGGTCCCAAGCCTGTGCCATACAAACAAAATGTGTTTGTACTCAACATACTGCACATTCTGTTCTTAGCAGTTTTCTTCACTGAAGGTTATTTCCACTGATTGAAAGTGAATTCACTGAGACTATGCAAACTGTGAAGGCCTGCTTTAATATGGCTGCAGTTCTAGACTTATTCAAAGAGAATACTATATTTTTGTCTAACAAAATACGTTTAAATGAAACTTGATCTTACACTTGTGTAAAGTTTTTTTCCAGAAAAAATAGCCATACAGAAATATATAGAGATATATAGATAGATATGGGATGCATTCGCTCTATGATTTTTTTGACTGCTGACAGGTCAAAGAAATTCTGCTGAAAAAAAACTTTCAACAACAGTGGAGTTTTCCCTTTTTTCCACTGTTGTGTGACCCTGGAGTAGGTATATGGGGCTGGGGGTGGGGCCTTGCCCTCTACAAAAAATATGTTTTCCAGGTTTGCTAAAAGATGCTTTGACAGAATGTATTCACTCTTGAAATGGCTGTTGACAGATAGACATAAATCTGATAGACAGACAATATATATAGATAGATGCACTCATGTATTTGTGAAAACATCTTGATGAGATATATAGGTTTATCTTATGACAGCTGAGGATAAAATGTAGTCATACTTTCTTTCTTTCTTTTTCTTTCTTTCTTTCTTTTTCCAGTGTCAGGTGCTTAGTGACATCTGTCTGGAAGTTTAATACACTTCCAGATCCAAATAAAAAGATATGTTTATTAAGAATGCTGAGCAGGCTGATGGGTAAAGATGTAATACTATAGTACATGTTCATGGTAAGGCAATATACACTTCACTGTCTTCTGTGGCCTATACACACACACACACACACACACACACACACACACACACACACACACACACACACACACACACACACACACACACACACACACACACACACACACTCACACACACACACACACACACACACACACACACACACACACACACAATTATGTAAAGATGAAAAACAAAACATAAATAACAAGAACAATTTGATATAAAAACAGTTTTTGCACAGATAAGTTAAAATACTGCAATGGTAAAGGAGTACTATTTCCTAATTATTAATAATTATTAAAACTAAAGACCACCACAAAATTTGTATTTAAATAAACCATTCTGAAAAGATGGTACTTCAGAGATGCCCTAAAGAAGCCTTATGGTCACACACGAGAATCAGGAATGGTCGCTGATCCCACTGGTATGAGGCATGCAAGTGCTAATGTGATACTTGCAGCAGGCGCTGGCTCAGATTAAGTAATTTGTGTAACTGTTAATTATGCACTGTTCTGAACTGTACATTCACTTTAGTAAGCAGGGGTTGGCACCATCTTGATCCCCATACTATTTAGGTTTAAAGGTGGAATGGAAGGTTAAAGGGATGACCAGCCTTCCTCCATTACTAACAGAATTAGTTATGAAGTGGAAACTAAGTGATTCACCACTCCCTACAAATATGTATCGTTAGTAATTGTCCTTTTGGGAGTCTGGCTGTTTAAGTCTGTGTCAGACTTTTAGATGAATTCGCATTGCCTACATTTAGGATAAAGGAACATAAGTCATATTGTGGTGCACTTCTTGTGTTTAGCCAAGTTTTTTAATATTTGCAATAAATTAGGACTTGTAAACATGTACCAGCATAGCATGTACCAACATAATGTTATTTATGTTTAGGCGTTGGCTGCTGATGTTTACTTGACTGTTCTATATTTTACATTATCTGTCAAATGTTTAATTTTAACTTTCTACAGACAATGGGGGTATAAGACACTTATCTGATGTCCTTTTTATTCTTTCTCATGAATGGGTCTAGGATCGGATCCTCAGATCCAACTCGCCTACATATACAAGACTTTGGATGCAAATTTCGAGCTCCTCCCTCTACCCATAATGCTCTATCCCCTCCTCAACATCCCAGATCTCATTTGCCCCCATTATGACAAGATGGAGCGATCTTGAGCAGTGAGAGTTACACTTTTTTGACTACTTTCCTGTTAAGCTTAGCTAATCCTTTGCCATCTAAATACTATGGTTAGTGTTTCCTTCTCTCCTCCCTCTAACTGTCTACAGTTTACTGCTAGCATTAGGGTTTTGTCTTATATCTCTACCATTCTTTCTTGCCTCTTGTGCCTTCTTGGCACTTTTCTTATTTCTATACCTTTAGTGATACATCTATAGATATTTAAAAAAAATGTGTGTTTAGAGTGTGCAATTAGTACAGTGTTAATCTCTATCTCTCCAGTTGTACTTTTTTTTTTTCTGCTTAGTTTAAGTGTTTGCCTTAATTAGAGTGTGGTTTATTAACCTCAGGTCCTTCTGTTTCTTGTATAGTTCTTGCAGATAGAGTTTACTGTTTCTCATAAGATCCCCAATTCTGATGCCCAGAAGAAGTGCATTTACTGCCTGGGGCCAGAACATCTTAAGTCATCCTGCGATATTTGCACCACCTTTAACCCAAGGGCCCTCTCTGACAGGTCCAACAAATTGATACTAAAGGGTTTACTTCCAGCTTCTTCTGGGGCTCAAAACCCCTCTAAAGCTTCTCAAGTTTCCATAGATTACCAGAAATGAGCCCTCTGGAAGTCTCCAAGGGCTTTGTCTGAGCCATCTGAAAAAATCAGGAAGATTTTAGATCTGACCTCTTCGGATCCAAAGACCACTGCACCTCCCTCAGATCCATGGGCCTCATTGGATCCAACAGGCATGCTTTTCATTGTCAGCTCTCCCTTACCATCTACTTACTACTTGGATCCCAGACCCTTGGATCTGACAGCTAGTAGCCAGTCCCCAGAGTTTATTTTAAAGCCTGTTTCTCTGGATTTGCCTTCACAGTTATTTCAAACCCCAAGGAAGCATTCTTAGCTAGTATCTACAGCATCATCCAGATCTTCAAGGAGCTTGACAGAGGAAGATGTGGACAGAATGATGCAAACATTTCTCAGGGCTCAGATCCAGATGGGGGTCCTGCCAACTCTGTCCCCTCTCGGATCTGTGAGTGCACCTGCCCAGCCAATACTGTCTCCTTCACTGATCTGACCTATCTTGGAGTCTCAGAATCCAAGTTCTCTGAGATAGTTGGCATCGGATCCAAGAAAGCTCCCCTCCATGACTCTGACTGTGTCCCTAACCAGCCTTCCACTGATACCGTCAGTTCAGAGACGGTCTCAGATCGGAGAAGTTGGTGCCAGGTCTGAGGAATTGAGTTTGGCTCCTATTTTGCCAAATCCATCCCTTCCCCTCACTTTCTTGGTTCTAGATGGCTCAGGTAGGATTCTCTCCAGATGGCTTAAATTCAGGGTTGGCCCCAACCTCCTGTTCTTGGCTAGGGTGAGGAGGCATTTCCTGGGAAAGACAGTCCAAGGCATGTGTTCCCCCTCAAATAAATTTGCATATCAATGCCCTACAAATGACAGCAGTCTTTCTAATGTTGCAAGCCTTTCAGGATGTTTTCCCTCTAGGGACTATGCAATCCAGACAGACAACATGGCAGTAGTCTGGTACACCAACTAACAAGGAAGAATCCATTCCTACCCATTGTGTAGAGAGGTCATGAGGGTCTGGGAAAGGGTGATCTCTTCAGACCGCTTTCTCCTTGCAATGCACACACCAGGGGAAACCAACACACTGTTAGACTCAGCAGGTCCATTCTGATTCCTCACAAGTGGACCCTCAATCAAACAGTAGCAAATATGATCTGGAACCAACCTTGCTGCAACCTATTTGCTTAGCCCCTCAACAACAAGTGCAACAAGTACTTCGCTCTGATCCCCCCTCTAGACAGGTCACAATTAGCCCCTGGGTCTCCTCTATGCCTATTCTCATCTTCCTCTGATTCTGAAGTGCTAACAGAGAGCAAGCAGACTGAGGAGTTCGGTAATCCTTATTGTCCCCTTCTGGCCTCGACAGGTTTGGTTCCCCTTCCTCTGGTCTCACTTGAAATATCCTTCATGGATACTGGAGCCCACTTAGGATCTCCTATCTCATCCATCAGGAATTCAATGTCTCAGTCTCCACAATCTCAAGCTGACAGTGATAGTCAGGTGGTCCAGGCTCTCTTCCCTAGTTCGTGACATTATCTTGGTCTCCCAGAAGGCCTCCATCAAGAAAGTCTACAGGAGCAAATGGAAAAGATTCTCTATGTGGACTTCAAACAGAATATTGACCCCTTTTCAGTGCTTACTTTGGCCATTCTTCTTTTTCTCACTGCTCTTTTTAAGGCAGGGGCTAGCTTTTCTACTATTAAACTTCAGTTGGCAGCCATTTCCAAATTCCAAGCTGGAAATGAATCACTCTCTCTGGCATATTCCAGATTGTGTAAAGCTTTCATGAAGGTAGTTTTCCTCCTTAGACCTCCAATTGAGGATTCCTCTCCTCCTTGAAATCTGATGGTGGACCTTCGGGGGTTAACTCAGAAACCCTTTGAATCAGCGGACAAATGTGATATGAAGTTTCCTTCTTGGAAAACAATCTTTTTAGTTACTGTCACTTCAACAAAAACTTGTGAGCTCCAGGCCTTATCAGCTAAGCCTCCTTACATTACTTTCCATAAGGATAGCGTGTCTCTATGGACCAACCCTTCCTTTCTGTCTAAAGTGTCTACGGAGGTTAACATTATTCAAGCCATTCAATTACCAGTTTTCTTTCCAAACCTTACTAATAAGGGTGACTATATGCTTCACCTTCTTGATGTTTACAGACAATTACATTTTTATCTTCACAGAACAAAACAGAACAGAAGGTCTGATCAGCTGTTTGTATCCTTTTCCCCTAACTGCTTGGGTCAGGAAGGTTCCAGAATTACTCTGGCCAAATGGAATACTGATTGTATTTAATTGATTTATTCTCAAAAAGGTTTGGAGTTCCCTCATCCTCCTAGAACTCATTCCACTAGATCTATGGCTACTTTATCTGTTTTTTCCTCAAGAACGTCCATTAACGACATCTGCTCTACAGCCACTTGGTCAAAGACTCATACCTTTGTCACACATTACAAATTAGACATTGTCTCCAGAAGCAGAGCTTCTTTTGGTTCTACAGTGCTCCGGCATGTCCTTCCTTAAGGGCCTCCTGAGAGTTATGTAGCTGGGGACTCTGACCCATTCATGAGGAAGAATGAAAAGGACAACATCAGATTTAGAAGTTATGTACTCACCATAACTTGGCATCTGTGTTGTCCATTTTTATTATTTCCCACCTTCCCTCCCAACCATCCCCCATCCCTGTCACTCCTAGAAGGATCTTTGGATGATCATGGCAATAAGGTTAACATTTGGCTAGGCTTGTAAGGGCCCTCAGTCCATTAGCCTAGTAACGTCATACGATGATCCTAGTTTGAGCCTCAGTCTTTTTCCTGTTTCTGTTCTGTCTCTATAATACAGTGGAAAGTAAGGCAGCAAATTTGATCTGAGGAGTTAGAGATGAGCTAGAGCATTATGGGTAGAGGGAAGAGCTTGAGATTTTGATCCAAAGTCTGTACATGTGGCCAAGTCGGATCTGAGGAACAGATCCTAGATCCATTAATGAGGAAGAATGAAAATGAACAACACAGATGCCAAGTTATGTTAAGTACATAACTTCTAAATAATAGTTGGATGAAACCTTTTCCAGATATTCACAAACAGAAATGTATGCAGCTGAACTATAAATGTTCCAGTGATAACCTACTGAAATAATCTAAGCTCTGAGAGTACCTAGAAAAAGACATCAGCAGAAAAAGAAACAAAGTTTCTCTAAATAAACCAATAAGAGCTGCAATTTATTTTTGCCATGTTCATTTCAAGAAAATGGGAGCCAATTTCTGAAAAAAAAAGCTTTATTTCTACTATGACCCCAAACAACAAATAAGAAACATTTTTAAGTTATTTCTAGCCCAGAAAGCTTTGTCTGCATCAGAATATAGGTTTGAGCTCTCTCAATCTGAGACATTTAATCCATGCACAAATAAAGCTGGTTTTAACTGCGTATCAATTTTATTTTTTCTGAAGAATTGCATTAATGTATTTTACTTATAAGGTACAATTAATAGTGCAAAAACAAAATCCTTTTCTTAGTTCACCTTATAATACTTTACTAACAAACCTGAGGTATAATTACTACTGACAGTGCTGACCACTACATTCCTACCTATCGCTTTGAGAGGCACTCATTCAGACAAAGGGGACTAACTTGCACAGCATTCTATAAATCCCACCTATGAACTTAAGCACATACCCAGCAGTGCTTGGGGGGCAGTGCAAATTTCACAGTAAAAAGAACAATATGGAAGAAACATGGGGTTGCCCAATAATCATCATGCTGCAGAACTGTGTACTTTCTACCAGTATAGCACTTCTCCCATCTTAGAATCAGGGGGTTCCAGGTGGGATTATAACAATGCATGTATCACTGAAGTATAAAGATGAAGGAAGGGTCTCTGTCTGAGCAATATTCCTGAAATGGAAGTAAGATGTGACAACAGCCAGTACATGGCCCTTCAGTGTTGGCCTATCAGTATGAGTAACTCAAATGTCATGGACCTTTAAAACAAATTCCAGTATATTCCCACCATAAACAACAAGGAGGGAAAGCCAAGGAAGATGCAGTGGATGGACAAGTGCATGGACAAGCATCACTTCAGTATTCACAAGACTGTGCCTGAGTTGACTAGATGACATCACCTGAAGAACTGACTTCAAGCAGTCTTCAAAACTGGTAAAATCTGGTACTGACTCCTGAGAGTAAAAAAAAGGGTAAATGTGAATGTGGTTGTAATTACAGGATTACAGCAGGTTTCTAGGTTAATGGCCCTAGGGTCTTACAAGCTAAGGCAATTTCAAACCCTGTTCCCAAAAATATCAAGGTATTAAGCAGAACTAAGTCAACAACTACTGCCCCTGTCCAAGACGGACACTGGTGCAACTCCCGGGGTGAATTTGCGGTTTCCCATCCAATTATCCAAATTATATTTAAATAGGGACAGTGAGGGGCTTTGCTTCACCTGAACTGAAAGTTTGTTCCAAAGGAGAGGTAACCTCTGTGAGACATAGCCATCTCTCCAGCACGTCCTGTTGATGTCACATACTAGGTTGAGTTCCTTACAATGAGTGCATCTTATACCATTTGATTTAAGAATGTGTAGCATTTCCATTAGAGCAGGATCTGAGACTACTTTATATGCAAGGTAGAGGTCAGCTCTGAGTAGTCTGTAAGACACAGTATAGCAATGAAATACTTCTCTCCAAAATTACCTCCTAAAGCGGCAGTATATCCATGGCAAGTCTCCTTGTTAGCATTTGGTTATTATCTCAGCAGAAGGCTCCTTACTAACTTCCGGCATCTGACAAGCTTCTGCTACTGTGAATGCCCTTCATCATCTTATAAATATGTTTGGATTACTTATGAAAACAAAAGATTTTTTTTTCCTTTATGAGGTGACATAAACATGTTCTGTTAAGGCATGTGTAGTTTCCTTTGAACAGTCATTCAAGTTTTGTAACACATATCTTTTGGTATTTCTGGATTTACTTTTATTTTTTTGCTTAGATAATGGAACAGAATTTCCATAGCATAAACCTGGTGATTTATTCCAAAGGGTGTGTAGCTTCTAATAATCCAACAAAAAGCAGCACTTCCTTCCCAATATTTAATTCTGACCCTTAGAAGCATGAGGTCGCAGTTTGTGATGGAAAAATTGTGCTATGCTTTTGGTCTTGTTTTGTTATTTAGCCTCATAAATGTACTTTTTGTTTATTGTAGGCTCCCTTTACACATTAATGTACCTCTGTGGAAGTTTCACTGGCTAATGGGGTTGCTTATTTGAGTTACTCCATTTTCTAATTACAGACAAGCTCTATCAGTGTTATACACTTGGCTAGCAAACACTATCCAGTATTGTTTTACCTAATTTGTCTTATAGGAAAATGTCTTTAGTACAACAAAGTACAGTACTGCCACATTTGGTAAACAATTCTCTTCTACAATTTACATAACCAATAAGCCACTCTAGACAGATATGGTTGTCAGGAGTCTTGGCACTTTGTCAGCATCTCTCCTTTGACCACCATTTTGCATCAGTAGTCAGGAAAACTTTCTATCTAGCACAAACAATATCTAAAGACATCTTATCCAGGTCAAAATAAGTTACCCCATTGTGCTCCGATCTGATCAGGCCAATTACAGAGTATAATGCCCATCTGACATATACCTATCCAGGCACACCACACAACTAGAAATACCACAGAGGTTGCTAACTATATGATTAGTGGTCTAATATTCCTTAGCTACTAAGACAGACTGGAAACCCTGTCATATACTTGGCATGTTTGCAATCTGTGCCATTAAGGACCCTACACAACTTGACCTCTTGCACCTCCAGAAGGCAAGCAATGCCACAAACTCTATTACTAAGGATTGAAGTATTTACCAAACTACAGGTAAAGCACACTGGGGCACAGCTATATTACTCAACATTTACTCGACTTCTGCAATAAATTATTTTTATTTATTTTATTTGTCATTTGTTAACCGGGTTAATCAAACAAAGCCAGTGGCCCGTTTTCAGTGGAGACCCTAGGAGAAAAGCTCCAGACAGTTATTACAAAGTTACATAAAAAAAATCTGACAATTAAGTTTTATGCAAACAATACAATAATGCGTTTTACATGAGAACACAGAAACTTACAAAAGGCCTGAGAATGAAGTTTACATAAACATTACAATAATCTGCATAACATGCAGTACAAAAGTTAGAATTTTCTTTTATCAACAAAAACAGAAACAGATGCCAATGAGATAAGACACTTGCAATAGGTGGGTGTTAAAAGTGTGAGAGGTGATAAGGTGGTATTTAAGTGGGAGCACTGCAGTGACAGATGTTGACATTTAGAAGAAAAGTTTTAAGTTTGTATTTAAAGAAATTTATGTTAGAAATGATTCAGACGTTAATGGGGGGGGGTTGTTCCATGCATGGGAAATAATTGTAAAGAAGTTTACCAATGTTTATCTTTCGTTTATAGGTGTCCAGAAGGAGCTGGTCAGAGCTGTGGAGAGTTCTGGGAGGGGTATAATGTCATATTAGTGAGGATAGAGCAGAACAGGAAGTGGGTTTTAAGAGTAGAGTATGAGTCATTTGCAGCTGGGAGTAAAGCAGGTGCTGGGGGAAGTCAAGCCACTGGAGTTGTTTTAGTGCATGGCAGTGATGTGATTTGTAGGGCAGGTTACTAGCAAGTCGGGCAACACTATAGTATGACTGACAGAGTTTAACCAAAAGGGTAGATTGTAGCTGTGAAAAGATCATAAGAGAGGCATAAAGTAGACACTGAAGGAGGAAGGCCTGAGCTAGATTCTGCCTCGAATCAGGGACTAGGTATTTTTTATGTCTGTAGAGTAGGCCAAGTTTTTGATTGGTCTTTTTAATACAGTGCTGAATATGGGTATCAAATTTTAATTGGTCATCAATAACATCACCAAGAAAATTAGTATGTGGGTCAGGTTGTATGATGGTACTGTCAAGAGAAGAAATGGTGAAGGCTGATTTCAGGTTAGACAGGGTTTTTGGAAAAAGAATAGTAGCTTTTTTGGGGGAGGATTTAGAATTAGTTTGTTGTCGGTTATCCATTTTTATGCAGATAGAAAGCTATGATGAATAGTAAAGAGGAGGTTAGAGAATCTGTCAGAACAGGTAATAAGGGTAGAGTCATCTGCATATTGTGTCAGGGAGGATGCTGTACAGGAAGTATGAAGTTGGTTTGTGAAAATATTATAGTAAATAGCCAAGAATGGAGCCTTGAGGCACCCCAGATTGGACTGGTAAGTAAGGGGAGCAGGCAGCCTGTCATCTTACTGATTGTTGTCTATTAGTGAGATAGCTAGCAAACCATTTAACAGTAGAAGGAGATAAGTTGAGTTGTGAAAGTTTATCGAGAAGTTTGGAGTGTGATACAATATAAAATGCTTTAGAAAGGTCAAGAAAGAGGCAAGAAACAAGTAATTTGTTTGTCCAGGGCTTCAGCAACAGTTTGAGTACAGGACGGTAGGGCAGTAGATGTGCTATGATGGGGTCTGAAGCCAAGTTGTGTAGGGGTTAGGAGGTTATTATCTAGAAGGTACTTAATAAGCTGTCTGTGAATGGATTTTTCAAAGAGTTTAGACAGCGGAGAGAGGATAGCAATAGGTTTGTAGTTGGATGGTTACATTCTAAACAGAGTGATACCCCCTTATCCTTCATAATGAACTTTAATGGTAGGATTTGCATCCGCAAACATATCCCAGGCCTGATCTCTTTCGCCTTTCTAGAAGCAGGATGAAAATCATGAGGCAAGATACTAGCAAGGAGCAGATGCTCCCTCAGTTTACTTGATTTGTAATTCCTATCCTCCTATGAAAATTAGCATTTGATCTTCTAGAAAATTCTTAAAGGTGCAGTTTTAAGTCTGCAAAGTATATGTTCCTTGGTTTACTCAACCAAATATTTTATTAGATTATGGAACTCTGTTAATTATTATGTTTAACAGGGAATGACTTGAGCTTTAACTGCTTTATGAAATATTTTTTCTGTTTCACTGTTCACAGCACATTGGGAACAGTCTAAATGTTTGTACTGGCAGTGCAACTGTTTCTTCATATAGTTCTATTACTTTAATCATGTCATTATGCTGATTTTCTAATGAGAATCATATAGCATGAACGAGGGATCAGGTGGTTACCGTTCTCCTTTTGGTATGACTACACAATATCAGTATTCTTATATCTATCCAATGGACTCTATGAAAATTAACATTTGCCCTTCTAGAACATTTTTGAAAGTACATCTTTAGGACTGCAAAGTATTTGTTCCTTGATTCAATCTAACAAAACATTTCATTAGATTATGGACTACCATTAATTATGTTTAACAAGGAATGACGTGAACTTTACTGCTTTATGAAACAATTTTTCAATGTTTCAATGTGCACAGCAAAAAAAAAATCATTGGGAAAAATTCAAATTATTGCATTGACAGTTGCTGAGTGATATTTTACTGAACTCTTAAATGGATGTCTTCTCTCACAGAATTATTTCATCATACAATTACTTCTGTAACTTTAATCAAGTCATTATGTTAATTTTTCTAGGATCATATAGTGTGGGGAAAGAATCAGTTGGTTTTACATAAGTTCTTCTGCTCTCATTTCTGTGTGGCTGCATGATCTCAGTATTAGTGTGTGTGTGTGTGTGTGTGTGTGTGTGTGTGTGTGTGTGTGTGTGTGTGTGTATGCACATGTAGGTGTGTGTGTGTTGTAGACATGCAGAGGTGCACAAGAAGGAAATGAAAGTTATGTACTAACCATAACATTGAATCTTGATTATCTTTAATCTGTCCATTTTGACTTGTTGAAATTCACCATCAAGTAAATCAAGCTTGGAAAATGCAGCTACTCTGAAACCCACAAGCTCCTTCCCTGCTCTCATAATGCACCTGTCTCCTTTATATTCCCTAGTTTAAGTTTGCTGATAAACCATAAGAATGAACTAAGAGTAAACAGGAACAGCATATGGAAGTGGAGCACATGCATCAGGATAAGTCTACAAAATGTGTCCATGAAGAGAATTGTCATGATAATTTGGAGGGGGTTTGGAGGATGGGTTGTCAAACTGGATGGGTGCAGCATAGCCCAGGTTGAAGCAGCACAAATATAACCAAAGCATTTTTGAAGAATGTTGTAGAAGCTAAATTGAATCTTGTACAGCGCACCCTGGATTTAGATACCAAAGACTTGTAACGTTGGTATTGAAATATAATATAGTTGTCCAGCCATCTGGACAAGGCAACTTTGGATACTTTCAAACCCATTTTAGAAGAAAATAGGAGAACAGTTGATTGCCTTTCTGATAGTTTTGGTGCAGATCAAGTAAAATTGTAATTGTCTATAAACATACAGACAGTCTAATATATATTCTCCTCTATTAGTATACTATCTGGAAAAGAATCCAAGAGGAATAATCTGGTTTACAGTAGATTTTGATGCAATCTTAGGCATAGAGGAAGGACTGGTTGTCAAGGTGACCATGTCCTTGTAAAATATTAAAGTAGTCTGGATGACAGATTGTACAGTTCAGAAATTTGTTTAGCTGAGGTAATGGCAACTAGAAGCAAATTTTCTAGAAAAGACACTTTCAAGACAGCTAAAGAAATAGATTACAAAAAAAAGTGAGTTAGTATTTCTAGTATAAAATAGAGGTCCGAAGGAGGTTAACTGAACTTCCATGGTGAAATGGAACCTGAATCAGAAAGTGTGATTAAAAAAATTAAAATTGAGGAAAATGGAGTGGAGAAGGGATCCTGCCCCTCTTGGCGTGCCCAAATTGAAAATCTGTTACATTTGCAATCATACAGCCTGTGAGTTACTGCTTTCTGTTAGGCTAAAGAATTGAAACCACCCTTAAAGGGCAGGACATGTCTCTTGCTATTACTAGAATTAGAGAAACTGTGTGGTTAACCAAAGGGAAAGAATATCCAGGTGAAACTCACCAAATGGGTGGGACAGACCAGTTTCAGATCTAGGTGCCAAGGCTCCTTTATGAAGTACTGCCATAGCATTAGGAATTTAATTTGCCAAGGCCTAAAGTGGATAATGAGGATAACTGTTGCCTTGCACAGGAATGTTGTCAGTAAAAATATTGTCATCAGTGGTAACAGAAGAAAGGCATAAGGAAGTCTGGGAGACCATTAATAGACTACAATATCCATTGGTGCTTGTCCCTGTGGAGGGATCAGACCAAATTTGTTGCTACAACTGATGTTGATGCTAGTCAGAGAAAGAAAAAGGTTGTAGCAGTGCCCACCACCAGCAATGAAAAATCATTTGTACTACTGACAGACTGGGGAACATTTGTGAGGTATTAGAATATATCTGCTGAGCCTGTCTGTAAGATTGCTGGTCCATCCTGGAATGTGTTACTACCAGAAAGCACTGTGAGGATATCACCCATTGCAACATCCTCAAGGCATTCTGGCACAGAAGGTAGGACCTGCCCCCTTCCTTACTTATATACCATATCACTGACAAAGTCTATATGGAGAGAAAACAGCCCCTAAAGAAGGAAACCCAGAAAGACCTGCAAGACTAGAAGGTCTGCCTTCATCTCCAGAATATACTGATGTGAAGATCAGTATCCAGGTGAGTCTACATACTTTGAGCTGGTCGGCCTGTGAAATACCCCCTCACCCCTAAGAAGATGCATCTGGGGTCACTGTAGCTTTCAGTACTGGGAGAATGAAGAACCTTCTAGCTGGAACACTGAAGACTGAAGTCAACAATTAAATAACTGTCCGCAGACAAAGGACAGCTGAACAGACTTGTTCTTTGCATCTGATAACTGGAATAACTGCACATGTAAGCTCCAATGTAGCACTCTCACATGAGAAACCATTGAATCACTGCATATGTAAGCTCCAATGCAGCACTCTCATATGAGAAACCATTGAATCACTGCACATGTAAGCTCCAATGCAGCACTCTCACATGAGAAACCATTGAATCACTGCACATGTAAGCTCCAATGCAGCACTCTCACATGAGAAACCATTGATTCACTGCACATGTAAGCTCCAATGAAGCACTCTCACATAAGAAGCCATTGAATTACTGCACATGTAAGCTCCAATGCAGTACTCTCACATGAGAAATGCTTTGAAATGAGGTCACCATTAAGCCCAATATTCTTAGTACTAAGGCAAGGGTGGTGATGTGAGCAGAAGTTTAGAAATTAGAGTTAGAGGTCTGTCTTTATGGAGTCTGATAATTCTCAGTCTCATGTTTAGATGGCATCCACTGAATATAAGACCTTGCCATGCACTAAAATGTCTAAGCATAGACACAATAATCTTTGGCTATTATGAGAGATTCCCTTGCTATGACAGTTAGGAGCCAATCATACATGCATGGAAATATGTTGATCCCTTTCAAACGTGTGTGAGATACAGTGACTGACATGCACTTGCTGAACACCCTAGGGACTATGGCAAGACAATTGGCAGTGCAAAAAATTGACAGTGATTGAGTCTCAGATTGAAACAGACATATGGCAACTTCTATGAGGCAATAAACATCTGGAAGATCAAATGAGAATTTCTAGTCCCCTTCCTCCAAATGAGAAAGTATGGCTTGCATCATGACCATCCAAAACCTTGCATTTTTATGTAATGGTTTAATCTGGATTAGACTCCAAATGCACTCTGTTCTGGGGGGGGGGGTCTCTTGGGTAGCTTTTTCTGGAAAGAGTTCAGTAATCTCCTTTGGTGCTAGTGCCTTTTTATGTTGGGGTGGAACATTTGGGAGTGGCAGGAATGAGGGTTTGGGGTTTCTTGTAAAGGGGACTAAGTAGCTTCTGGATATTATGGTCCATACAAGTTGTCCTATATGACAGCCATCCTCAAGTCTAGATAAAGAGACCATTGACCCCAGACTGCATACAGAGTGGAGCACAGCTGGGTAGCAAGTCCTTAGGGTTACTAATGTTCCTTTCCAGAGGAAGGGCCTCAGTACTCTTGATTTTGCATACAATGTCTCATTAGGGAAGTGTCCATTAAAGAGGTCTCATCAGCCACATTTTCCCAATCTGAAAAATATCAAAGGAAAAGTGTTGGGACTTTCTAAACCAGAGACTTTTGGAACTCCTCCATTTCCTAGAAAAGGATATCTGAAGGGTTTCAAAATGTTTTCCTATGGTAGACAACATCTTTTCTTCCAGATCACCTTTCAGTATTTTTCTTTGACTTTAGATCCTAAAAGGGTGGGCCCATCATAACAGTAATTAACAAAAGATGGCTTAAAGTTGTCTGAAAATTCACAAGGAACCAGGTGTGGTGTCTCATGATTATGTCTGTGCCCACTGCTATAACTACTCCATCAACAGCGTTATACAAAAGCCTCATGGAAAGGTTAGATATTATCAGGATAATAGACACTTGTTACTTGATCTACTTGTGAGTATCAGATGTGGCAGTTTTTTTTAAGAGCCCTGGGTCTGCACTGCTAGATGTCTTTGGAACCTAGCTGTGTGTTGAAGGTTTTTCAATGCTCACCCAGAGAAACTGTCTGAGAAGTAAATCCACTTCTCCATGTGGTCCATCATTCTGTACTCCTTGTAAAGAGGATGAACCAATGAGCTCTCTTCAGTGAGCTCCTTCTGAGTGGCTAATGAGGATGAACCAATGAGCTCTCTTCAGAGAGCTCCTTCTGAGTGGCTAATGTCACACTAATGTGAGTCTACATGTGGTCCATAATTTTGTACTCCTTGTAAAGAGGATGAACCAATGAGCTCTCTTCAGTGAGCTCCTTCTTAGTGGCTAATGAGGATAAACCAATGAGCTCTCTTCAGTGAGCTCCTTCTTAGTGGCTAATGTCACAATAATGTGAGTCTACATGTGGTCCATCATTCTGTACTCCTTGTAAAGAGGATGAACCAATGAGCTCTCTTCAGAGAGCTCCTTCTGAGTGGCTAATGTCACAATAATGTGAGTCTACACGAGGCCTTTGCTTCAACAGTGTCTGTCCTTAGGTGACCAGAGAATTTTGTTAGGTTTCCTAGAGATAGATTCTGCTACATTACATTCCAACCAGGCTCTCCCAATGACCAAGTCTGTCATGTGGTCAGCAGAATGGACCACCTAGAAGGTGGAAGGGCCAGATATACATGCTTCAGAAATAGTCTCTTCTTCTACGGAAGGGGGTCTATAGCTTAATTAACCTCTGACTCATTAACAAAAGATAGTTTATAGTTGTCTAAAAAGTCACATAGAACCAGGAATGGTGTCTCACCGAGTATGGTATACTTCTCTTTCACTGAAGACTGTATCAGGTTGTCAAAGACTCACAAGAAGAATCAATATGCCTTCATTTACATGTATGGTTTTAAGTTGCCTCCATGGTGGTGAGAACTTGTCCAAAACCAGTAAGGGCTGACAGTGCCCCTACTAGTGGGAAATCTTGAGGCACTCAGATCTGCTCTGTCCTTAGGATCGATGCTGACGTATCACGGTAACAGTCTGGGTAGTGTTGTGGGAGGGGGATAGTCAAAGCCTATGATGTGTTTCCAGTCTGCTTCAAAGGACGGACAAAGATCCTCTCAAATTAATTGAATGTCAAAGTAGAATCTATAAGCAATGGAGGCATATTTCACAATACAGGATCTGTTCCAAAGGAAGTGGACATTGAAAGTCCAGAGCATAGCACTGTAAATGCCAACTGTTCAGACAGCTCCAAAACTGAGATTGGTGCTGATGTCTCAAACGCTGAAACATCTGATACCACAAAAGGCACTGAAAGTGTTGGAACGAAGAAGGTACCAGAAATTTAGAGTTGTGGGATGAGCACCAAGACACATGTAACAGCAAGGGAACTAGTGTAGAATGATTTGCAGGCTTGGAAATCTGCACCAAGGAATTGGATTCATCTACTGCCAAAGGCAGGGTACACTGGGATACAATTCTGTAACAAAACCTCCAGCTCCTAGACATGTCCTGGAGAAGGAGTTTCATGCATCAGAGTTATATGACCAACCCAATCTGCCCTAGATACTGAGGGAGATAGGATGATATCCATCTTGATCTTGACAAAGGCTATCATTATGCAATTCCAATCAATGTTCAGTGAAGGGCTCTGAAAGGACCTTGTAGTACTAAGGGAAGTCCAGTAAAGAGGATGTGATCCAAGATACCTCAAAACCTCCTGCTTCAACGAATGACTGCTGGTAGTCATCAGAGGGAATCAATCAGAAATTGCAATAGTCTGCAAATGAGACGGTGCCAGCAAGGATAAAGTGGATGCTGTAATACAGTCAGAGCTGCATCCTCCTGTGCCAACTCTTTTCTTGGAACCTTAGTCGAGGGAAAGGATTTCTTTGCTTTGTTGTCAATTCTTCTCATCTTTTCCTTTCTTTTCCCTTTATTATTATTATTATCACTGCTATGGAGCAAAATACCTTTCAAATGCTGAGTGCTGTAATGTGGAAACTGAATGGAATAAATTCCTGGTGGACTTACGTATAATAAGTCAAAGACTGCCATTTCTCAGAATATTCCCTTTTATCTAGGGTATAGTGATCCCAGAGTTGATATATGTGAGTTTGTGAAGGTTGTGGGGGGCTTGCCTCCCTACAAAAATCAAGTTTAATGGAAAAGAGCTATGGTCTGCATTTTTTTTCTGAAGCGGGTATGTGTGTGAAAACTTGGCATTGTGAATTTTGAAATATCAATAGAGGGAGTTCACAATGAGCATGTTCCTATGCTCTTCTATGAAGTGTGGGCTACAGGCCCTATAAATTTAACAGGAAGCATCTAAATATCCCAGCTCTAGGCATACCAAACATAGTATGTGAGTATCTTGGAGCAGGATCTTTTGGCCACTGCAGGCACACTTCCTAATGCCTGATTGCTTCTCCATGACATTATTTATTCAAAATTAAACAAAAATACAACAGTCAGTTCAAAACTTTACCGACTATATATCTATATCTATCTATATATCTATCTATATATATCTATATCTATATCTATATCTATATATATATATATATATATATATATATATATATATATATATATATATATATATATATGTGTGTGTGTGAGTGTGTGTGTATTTATATATATGTGTGTGTGTGTGTGTGTGTGTGTGTGTGTGTGTGTGTGAGATGACATTGTGATCTGTAGTGAGAGTAGGGAAAAGATGGAGGAGACCCTGGAGAGGTGGAGATATGCTCTAGAGAGAAGAGGAATGAAGGTCAGCAGGACTAAGAGAGAATATATGTGTGTGAATGAGAGGGAGGATAGAGAAATGGTGAGGATGCAGGAAGTAGAGGTGGTGGCGAAGGTGGATGAGTTTAAATACCTGGGATCAACAGTTTAGAGTAATGGTGAGTGTGGAAGAGAGGTGAAGAAGAGAGTACAGGCAGGACGGAGTGGGTGGAGAAGAGTGTGAGGAGTGATTTGTGACAGACGAGTACCAGTAAGAGTGAAAAGAAAGGTCTACAAGAGGGTAGTGAGACCAGCTATGTTATATGGGTTGGAGACAGTGGCACTGACAAAAAGGCAGGAGTCAGAGCTTGATGTGGCAGAGTTGAAGATGTTAAGATTTGCAGTGGGTGTGACGAGGATGGACAGGATTAGGAATAAGTATATTAGAGGGTCAGGTTGGAAGGTTTGGAGACAAAGCCAGAGAGGCAAGATTACATTGGTTTGGACATGTGCTGAGGAGGGATGCTGAGTATATTGGGAAAAAAATGCTAAGGATGAAGCTGCCAGGTAACAGGAAAAGAGGAAGGCCTAAGATAAGGTTTATGAATGCGGTGAGAGAGGACATGCAGGTGGTTGGTGTGACAGGGCAAGATGCAGAGGACAGGAAGAAATGTAAACAGTTGATCTGCTGTGGCAACCCCTGATGGGAGCAGCCGAAAGAAGAAGAAGAAGAAGAAGAATATATATATATATATATATATATATATATATATATAAAACATGTTTGTAGGGCAGAGCTCCATATGGGACAGCACCCACCTACTTACATACACATTGTTGCACATCCATGAAAAAAACATTTTCAATCTATGTCAGTGCACTAATAGAAAGGGCACCATCGGTGACCTTCGACTGAAAATGCCATAAAGAATTTCCAAATTAGAGAATAAAACTGAAGCATTGAAACCTCTGCAGTTTACATTAGGCAAAGTATATGTAAATCATCACAAAATCTGCATGTTCCTCCCTAGTAGCAGATTAAGTGACCAATCTACCCTGAGTGGTTTTCTAACTATGGGTACTCATTGCACTCTTTTGACCAGGTATAAATGTGCATGTTGTTTCAGCGTCATCTTCCTGATTGTTTTAAACATATACTTCCATACCAGAGAGTTTCAAATTATATTTATTGTTTAATAAAGTAAAATGTTTGTGTTTTTCTTACACAACAGTAGTCTTGAATGTTTTTTTCCAGCAAAAAGTAAAAACAAAATACTTACAACTCACTTTATAACATTCTAACCAAACATATTGTCATTATAACCCAAAAGTATGTACCTACCAATTCCAGCCACATGGCTGTGTGCATCTCAAATGTCTGACTGTGATAAAAATGGATAACAAAAAGTATTCTAAAACATGACTTACACAAAAGCAGACTAGTCCTTCAACACTAAACTAGTGACCTTTAACTTTCATCTGACAGAAGGGCTAGTAATTCTCATACACAGGCAACCCCTGCTCCTAACAAAGTTGACTGTGTATAACTCACATGTCTGATTGCATTAAAAATAAATAGGTATGGACATAATATATTTTAAGTCAGTTTCATACAAACACACATTAACTAAGATTCTAAAATCAAACAAATATTCATCTTTCAGCAATGATATTGTCTCACTGCCAAGGTACATACATAACCAGTAAATTAAAATATTCTCCTTATTTCTGCTGGTAGGAAGGGAGTACTTCATCTTGTTCATCAAAAGAAAAGTCACTCCAGTCTGGCTGCAACAACAGCTAAAAAATATGTCCTGTCTGGATTTGGGAAGTATTTACATATGATCCACTTGTGTTTAGATTTTCATGTTGAATCTTTATACACTTACCAAAGTTATAGGCAAACATCTCTATGTCACATATTTTGTCTTCTATACCTGCCCTGTGTGACATTCTGTTATCCAGAGCCCTTGTCTCCTTGTCCCCTTCTCTCCAGAAATACTAACTGAAAGGAAAAAAACTATCTGCTGTGAAGGCAATGCACCCCATTTCAAGCATAAATTGCAAACTTATATTCATGACCTGCCAGACAAACCTGCCTCACCACCTATAGTCTTCACAACATGTCTGTGTTTTGTCTCACATGAAAATTCAAGGTGGCACCAGTTGAAGTGCATTCATGCGCCCCATGAATTTTTTTACTACTTTCCTTTAATAGTGCTGTATAAATTGAAAAAAAAAACCTATCACTCAGTGCTCCGATTTTCTCCACAATATTACAACCTTCTTGTAATCTCCCTTGGAGTTTTCCATCCTTATCCCTACTAAGACGTGAGAG
Source organism: Protopterus annectens (assembly GCF_019279795.1). NCBI lineage: Eukaryota > Metazoa > Chordata > Ceratodontiformes > Protopteridae > Protopterus > Protopterus annectens. Next base: position 1,083,724,380 of record NC_056735.1, read on the forward strand.
AACATCCTTAAAGTCAATGCTGCTTATTTGCTGTTTAATCTTCTCTGTCAAATCAAACCATAGTGTCTGCTGTATTACAGTGAACCCATACAATTTGCTGACTAACCCTTTGATCCCCAATCTCTGTCCTTTCTTTAATAGTTATTCCTGACTCCATAAATTTTGAAAGCTCTAGTCGCCCTGGTTGAAGAATCTTTTTCAACCACAACTAGAGTGACAAGAATGAGACAAACCTACAGTAACATATGCAAAATACAATAACTTGAGTTTGAAAATCATTTTAGCAGAAATATAGACATAAAACTTACTGGAACCGATATATAGACGAAAAATACAAATGTGCATGTTACTGAGTCATAAATACATGTGTGTGTGTGTGTATATATATATATATATATATATATATATATAGAGAGAGAGAGAGAGAGAGAATTAATACATGAGCAACTGTTATTTCACTTGACATGTACCTTTTAAACTGCATTATTTTAAGTGTCTTGTATGTCTCTGGTTATACAAAATTCTACCACAGAAACTGTACTCCAGTCCTAAAATAAGGCATATTTTAATGGTAAGATAGGTGGATGGTAGCTGCAAAAATAATATGAACTATCTGTATTTATTTATCTGATAATTATATAAGTGACAAGCCCCAAATAGCAAGGGGAGGTTTGAAGCAGTCCCATAAAGAAAGAGTAGTTAGATGCAGAAATAAACTGAACACCATCTTATAACCATAAGCAGAGTGGCATGAAACACACTGGTTTATTATTGTACTCAGCTCTGGACACAAACTTACTCTAAATAAATATCATTATTACTATAATTCAAACTACATAATCACGTCTCCACAACTGAAACAACATTCAGCAAGAACTGCCTTAATATTTGTAACCAAGCAGTTGTGTATGACTTCTTAATGGAAGAAATAACATCAACCATCTGACGGTAATTACAGAGACATAATAAAATTGCTCCCATAATTCATTAAGCTTGACACCCAGACTTAGCACCTGTTAGTGCTTCATTTTCAAAGACAGTTATGATTACAAATGTATGCACTGCAACATTACTTTGGGGTATTAAACCTAGCTTTGCTGCATGATCAGTTGTAATAGACATACATGTCTGTGCAAACAAAAAAAAAACAGCAGTGAAATGAGCTGTCACCATCAGGGAATCAAGACAAGTCTTTTTCATTTTTTTATTTTGAATAAACAAATCCTGGACTCAAAGAATCAAACTGGACATCCACTACTTTTTCCCAAAACCAGTTATCATATCCTCCATTCAACACTGAATTCAACATTGTAAACAATATAATAATGTGATTGGTAGCTGTAAATAAGGACATTTTTACATCTTTTTATATTGCAAAGCAGAAGCTAAGAGGCAGATGGCAAGAGATTGACAAAGGCATATATCTGAATTTTCAGAAAGGAGTTTTTATGGCTGAAGGAATAAAGTTAGATTCTGAGAAAGTTAATATCAAGACTGTACCACTACCCTGTGTAATTGTGGAGTCCAATACACAGAAGCATCTCATATGAATTTTAAACTACCTATTCATTTTTTCCTGTACAGAAATGTTCAAAATAACAAGTAGCCAAATATGTTTAATGTATGACAAATAATAAAGCATGTATGAAATTCTTTATCCATTTTATAAACTTAAATTTTATTGTTTAATTTATTTGCACATATTCTGATGCCCACAAGATAAACATCCTTTTATGACAGTAGCAATACTACCACCCTATCAAATATGACTAATTATACAATGACCCCCCCATTAATATTCCAAAACGTGCACGCTGATTGGTCAGCATGCACGTTGTAAATCAGACTTATACTAATGCATAAAGGTCCGGTCGCCCAGACTTTTTCCATTAGTATAAGTCCTTTTATTACAGCAATGGAGAATGCAAGATCTCCGTTGCTTTTTAGACACTGTCTCGCTACATTAAAGGAGTTTAACATAGCGAGACAGCTTTAAAAAAGTAATGGAGATCTTCCTTTCTCTGTTGCTTTTTTTAAAGCTGTCTCACTATGTTAAATGGGTTTAACATAGCGAAACACTTTGTACAAAGCAACGGAGATACGCATGTGCAGTACATCAGAACTGCCGCAGAATACCAGACAGCTGCGGAAGGGCAGCAAGGAGGCATTATACAATGCCATTATTTAAGAAAAGTAAGTATTTTTTTCTTAAATAATGTAATTGTATAATAGCAATAACCCACTTCTGGGTATGGGTAATGCTGGATTTACCCACGGTTGTCTTTGTTTGGCCACTCGGGCTTCGCCCTCATGACCAAACCACACCAACCGTGGGTAAAGCCAGCATTACCCACACCCAGGTGTGGGTTATTGCTATAATATTCTGTCCTCAGTGAGCAATCCATTCAGCTATGGCTGTATTTATCATCATCTTGCTTTGATGACGTGTATGCTTCTGCAGATATTCTTTTGCCACAAATGCTAAACCTGTAGATATTGTGTTAATCCTAACTTGTTGTGGTTACAATATTTTTACTTTTTCCTTTTTCTCTAGCAGTGTACTGCAAGTTATACTAATTAATTTGGCTATATTCTGCTCTACTTCACTTTCCTGGTTTCTTTGGGGAAAAAAATTGGATTGTAAGTCTTTCATTCTGTTGTGAACTGTTTCATCTGAGAAAATTCAACTGCCATGCATCAGTTGTGAAAATGGAACATTTTTATTATATGTTTTTATGTTTTGGGTGACAAATAGTATGAAACAATGTTGCACGCCTATCTATTGGCTTCTTTGGGTCTCAGAATATAATGCATCATCTTCATTCATAGAAAAAGAAATGTTTAAATATTGTAGACGCATTCATTCAAAATTTAAATTCTTACAGCACTCATTAACACACTATAAGAACTTGCCCCATGTAGACAGACCACCTTTCCATATGACAAATCTTTCATTTAGGTATGCGGTATTTGACACTAATAATCAAGCTGTATGTTGTTGTGTCTTTTGGCTTTTCCCGGTTAGGGGTCGCCACAGTGGAACTCCAGTCCGCTAATGATTGGTAGCTGATTTTTACATGCCGAGTTACCAGCCCTGATGCACAACCTTCAACGAAGGTATGCCCATTCATGCATGTCTCCATGCAAAAGACGCTCTAGCTGAGAATCGAACCGTACAGCGTCTTACTGTGAGGCGACAACGCTACCACAGCACCACCACCGCGGGTAGACTAATAATCAAGCTGTATACTGAATGAAAACAGTAACTGAAATATTCTTGTTTCTACAGCTGTATACTGAATGAAAACAGTAACTGAAATATTCTTGTTTCTCTGACTGACTGCCAGGAATCCAAAAGCACTCCTCGTCTTTTACATTGCTGGTCTTGCATGAGTCATGCATCTAACCATTCCACAGTTTAATATTCCATGACTTTCTTTTGTATGCTGGCCCAGTGAATTATGGGTAGCCAAACAGCAGAAAGTACAGTTTTTTGGTACAATGTCACTGCAAATTGTGTATTTATCTAATTATTCATTTATTAAAGACATGCTTCTTTACTTAAATAATTTCTTTAATAAAGAAAGAAATAAAGGAACCTTGCTTGGCCTGTGTTGTGCATGCTCAGATGGCAAGCACCATGAATATAAAGACGTAAATACTTAGCACATCACTCAACACTTTATTTTTAGTTTTAAGTAAAAAATAAAATTTTTTTCATAATGATTATGCACAGCATATGAGCTAACTAAAATAAGTTTGCAGTGTTGTGCATAATATTTTTTTTGGAAATAAAATTATTTTGTGGTTGCTATTGAGTACCTGGCCAAGGTCCTGACTGTGGGCCCTGGGTGGCTTGCCAAATAGCCCCTAATATAATCTGCCATTATTCCTTTTAAAAAACCTTTTTCAAGGACTCCAATTCATTCAGTAAGATGCATTACAAAAAGTTTTGTGTTTGCCCTTTTCTGTTCTGAAGTTAGGAAACAATTTCAGTCTGGGCCTTAGAGCATAATACTTAAGATCTTATTGTATAATATAATTGTGAGATGATACAAGCTTGATTTGGCACTGTGGATAGTGCTAGTATAACCCTACTTTTCAAAATGGATGGTAAGAACTTGGTGCTTACTTTTGGTTGTATTTTCACGCTAAAATTTTAACGGGGCTTAGCCAGCACCATGGCATAAAGAGATGAAGCCATATCTGTGACCTAGGTTTCCCAAGTCTGATTACTGGCCTGCCTGCTAGAAGAGCTGGAAGAAGTGAGTTCTCTTGGGGGAAGTGTTGGACATACACATGCTCATGCTGTACTTTTTATTACAGAGTCCCTGCTGGAGACCAACAATCACAGAAATGTGCTTGTAGTGGGTGGGTAGCACCTCCTAAGGGATTTTGTCACTAGAAGAAGCAGGTGATATGCCACTGCAGAGGCCCACTGCACATCCATACCTTCAGAATCTGAAGGCATATATGGGGTAACAGTGGAGCCAAAGCAGAAACACCACTGATAAATACCGCCAATAATCAGCTCTTGCCTACATAGAATGAATGACATAGTCTTGTTGAAGGATAGCTGATGGTAAGAAGGCAAAAAATATATATATTCACATGGAACCAACCCAGATGAATGTGTAACCAGCCTGAAAGAGACCAGAGATGGAGTCAGCAACCATGCAAACCGATAACAAAAAGTGTATATTTATTACATACAACAAAAATTAAGTGCTTTTGATGGTTTGTAACAAACATTCTGATAATTAATTTTTATTGTACATAATAAATATACATTTTCTATTATCAGTTTGCTTTCAGATGCAACACTCACAATGCCACTCTTAAATGCTTAAATGTCTGGCTCCCTATTGAAATGTCAGCACTCGAAACACTGAGTGTGGAAAAGAAAAGACCAAAAATCCAGAGAAGTGAGAATCTCATAAAAAAGTTCTTCTCCTTAAAACTTCTTTTTACGGGGGTGGGGGGTGGAGGGCAAGCCTCTCTGCACATCCCCATGCCACCTGCACCCCCCTACACCCCTGAACTTATATATACCAATTCCAAGATCACCATACCTTAGAGAAAAGGGAATATTCTGAGAAGTGGCACCTCGTACTTAGTATATCCAAGTCCGATTTTTCAGCCATTCAATTTCTGCATGTTGGGAATCACTCTAGGAGATCCTACCATTTCAGATGGTTACCTTTAGTCTTATTATTATTGTAACCGAATTCTCTATTGGATAGAGCTTTGTTTAATGTACTCTTTATTAGCTAGAACTTAAACAGCCTTTGGACTTAGAGCTTACCTCAGTAAAAAGTCTTTCGGTTTTTCCCTGTTAGGGTTCACCACAGCGGAACTCCGGTCTGCTAATGATTGGCAGTAGATTTTATGGTGCTGAGTTGCCAGCCTGATGCCCAGCCTTCAAAGAAGGCACACCCATTCATGCACATACCTACCTGCACGTCTTTAAACTTCATATGACCATGGGGAGGACATGCAGACTCGACACAGAAGACGCTCCAGCTGAGACTCGGACGGGAGAACCTCTTGCTGTGAGGCGACAACGCTAACCGTGGCACCACTGTGGCTGTCCTTAGAGCTTACCTCAGTACACTTGTAGAATTATCGACTTGGATTTTATCTAAAATATGGGATCTCAAGATGATGTGTTTTCAAAATCATGGCCTTCTAACTATATTCATAGGCTCATAAGTTCATATTAGGCTAACTAACCTTTTGGCCCATTTTAAGCCTAGCCAATTATCGCATGTGAGAATCAACCCCACACATTGTGTCTGTAAGGTAAACACCTTAACTGTTATGCTAGCAACCAAGTGGTGTTCAGAAAAGTGAAACAAACTAAGATTTTCACTTCAGATAAATTAACTGTCTTATTGTGCAATGTTTCTCAGTTAACAATCAGATTATGGCAGCCCTATCAAATCATTTCTGGTAAATTTCAGTATGATGTGATACAAATCTTCTCATAATAAAATAAGGAATGCAATGGACAAAAATGAAAATGGAAAGAAAAGGCAGGAATGGGTTTGTATTTAGCATCCTGAGGGCAGGATAATGGATAAGGTATAACTGAGAAGCAATCGTCTCAGACTGACCGACTACACAGGAGGTTAGCTATAGAAATCTGAAAGGTCTGTAGGAAGGGAAATCTGTTGGTTTTGAGGTCCTTCAGCCCTTGTGAGGATGATACAGCATCTCGGCAATTTTAAGCTTAAGGGTAAAATTTCACTAGATAACTCACTAGATAAACTCAGTAGATAACTTCCCACAAAACTCCAAGGTGGGACATGCTACCAGTAGGCATAAGTGAACCAACAATACCTGTATGGCATCATTTATTTAATGAGATACTGAGGGAGAGGAAGACAACTGAATCATGGAGGAAGGCAGTTATAACTGTCTTGCCAAAGGAAGGAAAAGACCCTATTGATCCTAACTGATACAGCTTCATTTCAGTTTTCAGTCATGATTATTAAGTATTTATTGGAATCATAGCAAGTAGATTAGCAGATTTGCTTCCATATCTAATTCACCTGGAACAATGTGGACTTAGTAGGAATATGCAGATTTCTGATAATACTATAAGCATGCACGTGATTCATCTAGAGGCACAATAAGATGGAAAAGATTTGGTTATCATGCGTTCAGATGCCGAGAAAGTATTCAACAGGGCTCATTGGGATTATCTTCAGGTTGTTTGGATGAATATGAGATTCCCATTAGAGCTCATTCTTTTGGTTCAAGAAATCTATAGTTACTTGAGGGTTGTAATTAAAGTTAACAAAGCAATCTTCTCAGAATTTATAATTCAGAGGGACACAAGGTGGGGCTGCCTTTTGTCAGTGCTCCTGTTTATGCTTTATTTGGAGCCACTGGCTCAAATGATTAGGCAGGCAGATAGCTGGATAGGATTGGAAATGTAGTATGGAAAACTAACTCAATTTGCAGATGTTGTTATAAAATTTTGTGCTAATCCTGCAAGATATATTCCAGCTGCTGAGGGAAGTCACAACACTGGATGGTTACAAGATAAATTAAAGTAAAACTAAAGCTTTGTGTCTCAGTTACACTACCTCTGGGGACACTATAGAATAAGGTACCAAGGGGTGTAATGGGAGCATGATCCAACACAGTCACCCAAGGAGACCTAGAAAGAAGTAAAGGCTAGGAAGCAAAGGATGTTTAACAAATGGAAATCGGTTATTTCTGATCTGGAAGATAGAATACAAGCCACAAAAATATCTGCAGTTCCACTAATTCTGTATTCAGCACAGTCTTTTATTTATGATCCAAAGAAATCCTACTGGGTGAAGTTGCAAAAGGAAACTATATGCTACACTTGCAATAAGCAGGCACATAGGGTCAATTGGTACAAGATGACTATGCCCAAAGATGGGGGCTAGCCGTCTTTGATTTGTATGAATAGTTTATGTCAGCCCATACTGATACTGGTAGTTAGCTTAATTGATCAGGAATAGTGTACTAAATGGAAATGAATGCTTTTGCATCAAGTGGGTGATTTGCAGTTAGAAAATAGATTAAACTGCTGGGCTGAGATCCCCTTGGGACAGGGGGTAAGGGGAATAATTTTAGGACATAAGCTACTTATGGATTTATTAAAGTTATTAAGAATGGAGGAGTACAGAAAGTAGACATTTGAAGTAGCTCCAAAAAGAATGGAGAAGTGTCTCACTATGGTGAATATGTAAATGTATAGCAGATAATGGCAAGGCAGCAAAAAGTATTATTTTTGGCAAAATTTGCAAGAAAAAGGAAGCAACTAGACATTGATCTGAACTGGAGAGGAAGTATGATTTGAAAAGTGCAAACTGCCTCCGATCTTAGGAGGTTATATCACATCAGAAAAAGGCATGAGTTGATGATACAAATAAATAACTGGCCCAAAGCAGAACTAGTCAAGATATTACTTGAAAAAGGATTAGAAAGGAGGACCCAAAGGGAGTTAATAGGTACCTTATATAGGGCATGTCCTAAAGATAATTAGCACTTGCTAAAGTTTTTTGGGGTCACCTGTCAGACACTATTACAAAATCAACAAAACAGAATACTTGGCTGGAAGTGCCTCTACAAATATTTTTACACCCCCTCAAGCCTGAAGAGAAATGTATCCAGTTGTAAGACCATTATGTTGGGAGTGCGGGTGAGATCAAAGTGAGAACTCATATTTTGGACATATAATAGGTGTTGAACCATTTTTAACAAAAATTGCAATTAAAGCTGCAGAAGGTTTTAGCACACATTTGGCAACTTAAGGCATCTAATTTCCAGACAGGGTGTGTAGAAGACCGTAGGCACAAACCACATGTAAAAGCACGGGTAGCTCTTTTTCCACCACTAGCTAAAAAAGTAATAACTAGGAATTCAAAGAACGATACAAAAGTGCAGTTCAGTGATTTACTAAGGCTTATGGCTGAAATTATGAAATCAGAGCAAGCAATAACGAGGTCCAGAGCAAGCAGACTGCATATTAAAAAATGGAACTTGTGAGAGATAAAGAAATTGGCAGTCTAAGAGAAATAATCTTTTAGCTCTTGAGTTTGAAAGAAATTTGTTAACATAGACTCTACCATTTTTTCTGTTTGCCTTATAATGATATTAAGCAATGAAGCTGGAAGATACATAAATGTAATAACAATGCTTATTTGTTTATTCGCTGTTGCTTGCAGAAACATAATGAGAAATCACTTGTACTGCTTCTATTTCATGAGTTTGCTGTTTTTAACTGTTTGAATTATTTTTATTTTCTCTTTTTGTGGGACTTGTATAACAATATGTTATTAATTGCAAGTTGTTAAATTTGGCACACCGCTTTAAAAAACTTTCACACAATGCAAAGAAAAATTTTCTACATTGAATAAAAAAAGATGTGTTAAAAATTAGTAAGGAAACTCCAATGAAAGGATTGGATGGATGCTCATTGGTTAAAATCAAGAAAATAGCATTCTACGTGTTCAGTAGACTAGGAGATTGCAGGAGTACAGCACTGTTCATGAAGACAAACTAAGACCACAAAATTAGTAAAACTATCAAGGATATGAGTCTGCTTTAGGGTAAGAAATGTAGAAAAAGACCTTCAGTTATAAGGACATAAAGGAAAAAAGTCAGATTTTAACCACAACAATGATGGGAGGTGGAAAAAACTGTAAAGCCAAAAGAATTCATTACATACCAGTTATATAGATATATATATATACATATACATATATATATATATATATATATATATATATATATATATATATATATAAGCAACAGAAACGGAATTATATTAGCTGAATGGCCAGGTTAGAAAGCTGAGAGTGGGATGCTAAAGACTGAAACTGCCAAGACAAAGCACTGGGTGCGCTACAGATAGTATCAGGTAAACAGGCCCCATTTTGCTATATTTTGTTTTTTCCATGGCATACAATGACAGCCCTGAAACTAACATGGTCAGTGATGGGCTTGTTCGGGAAAACTGCTGATAAGGCCTGTGTTCCACATGATAGGAGATGGTTGGAAATCATACATCTGTGAGACTTACATATGCTAGGAAAGCAGTTTTAACAAAGATAACTGTGTCTTTAATGAAGACAAAGGGTATGGTGATGGGTGCCAGCAAAGGTTTCTTTTGAGTAGCTCCATTTTAAACCAACACAACAGAGGGTGACACCGTCTCTAAATATGAATTTTGCCAAGGCCTCTCACTGTATCATATTGACATCTGTACCAAAATGGGTTTATAAAGTCAAGTAATAACATAGCGTGACAGATGGGAAGTTATTTAGATTATTTACTACAAGGCCAAATATTCTTAGAATTGCCACAGGAAGCTCCAAGGCAAACAAAACCAGGTGGCAGTCAAATGGCATTTTTTTATCAAGTCCCAGCAAAAAATTATCACGCCTCCCATAAAACTTTTTTCCAGCTCCCATGAGAGCTTGATTGTCTCAATATCTCAACAATAATATCTTTCCTTCCTCCAGCCCTAGTTAATTTTGTTGTACTCACCAACAAAAGGAATAGCGAACTGCTAAACTTAAAGGAACACTACAGTGACCTTCAGATAACCTTGCAATAATCTGCACAGAAAAAAAGGATTCAGAAAAATGGTAATGTTAAAAATGGAAGGAATGCAAATTTGATTGGCTGAAGTTATAATGTGTCAAAGCAGCTAGCAGAGCTTAGCAGACATACAACAAAACTTCAGCCTCAGATGGTAGCTGTATAACAGGATGCAGTGCTGAGTGCTGGAATACAAGACTTGGCAGAACAGATTTGTTAAAATGTTGCTTCTTCTTGGATGCTGCTGAGACTGTCAGTACTGCAAGCTTCTTATGAAGCTAAACTTACACAGCAGATACTGCTTCTGAGCAAACAAAGTAAGTGCTAATAACAGGCTGAAGTTCCTCACTATCTCAACTACAACAGAACCTACATATTTACCATGAAAATTCATAATATATGAAACAGCTGTTCTGAGTTAATCAGATACATGCCTCGATGAATAGTGCTTATTTGTACAAACAACCATTTGTTGAACAAAACATTACTTAGTCTCCTGAACCAAGCAGATAAACTGAAAATTAATATCCTGTTTGAAAAGTAAAACCAAAGCAATATTAATGTGCACTATGATCCTGCCATAATGAAAGATAACTGTAATTGCTGCACAAAGCCTTTGGCTATTAAGCATAATGTATTGATTGGACAGTCAGAATGGTAAATACACACTAAAGAGACTAAAAAAGTATAGCTATAGTGCATGACTCGACAATAGCAATAGTTAAAACACCATATATGTACAGTCTGATACAAGTCAATATAATACCTACAAAAACTTCTGTTCAACAGCTCAAGGTTTCAAATTACATGGTTACATGCTTGACAGTCTTCATTTCTGCCTGCTGCTTCTGTGCTAATCATTTCACAGAGACAATCACAGAGATATATTTTGGAGTAAGAAGGCACAAAAGCTAAAGTTCTAGGCAAGAAATTTTATACTTCCTTGCATAAAAGGCATCTCTACTCAAATGACAAATTTGTTATGATAAAGTGCTTTCTTTTCCTTTAATCAACCACAAGAATGACACAATATACTGAAAATATAAAGTGTTATTGACATCCCGTTTCTGCATTTTCTATTCACACTAGTGTTTATTTGTGAAATGTTATGCTATGTCCTTATATAATTTGCCACATCATCTATGAATATGAGGGAGGTAGCTGCATTTCAGACATATATGCCTATAGAACTACCAAATAATTAAGCAGCTCACTATAATGAAAACTTTTGTAGTGCATGGAGCTCATGGACTACACTCTAATATTCAGAAAAAGGCAAACCAGTTAAGCTCCAGAATGGAGCGCAACCCAACCTTAAGAAATGTTAAGCCACCCTGTGAAAGTTGTTAAGGTCTGGTTCCACAACGGGCAGTAAAATCTGCCTGTACTGACTAACAAATGACAGCAGCAGAACAAAACACCTGCTTCTGCCAACACAGTTGACATGTTAGCTTCCTGTTAAATAAAAAAATTAAGGGAGTTGCTATAACTGGAAGTGTGTTCACCTGCATAGTTTGAAGAATGCAAAAGCTGTAACTCAAATGCAAAGATATGTGATTAGTCAGTGACTTTAAGCCTCAGTGGTTCATCCACAAACCAAATATTTATGAGGAACAGACCACAAATATGAAGGAATAATCTGGATATCATGGGAAAATCTTGACAGTTGAGAGATATGGAGGTAAGTGTAAACATTACGGACCATGTTACACTACCCATCTGCCAGCACTCAGTAAGTGTTTTACAACTTTCACAGCTTTCAAAAGAATTAAAGAATTATTCCTCTTTAACTAGCAGTACATGGAGTAGATAAAGCTCCATGCACTACAAAGAATTGTGATCATGTCACTGATCACTGATCATAACGCTAAATTTTGTGTTTCCAACATGGATGCCAAGATTCACCGGTCAAGCTTCACTTTCCATATTAATTTCTTGGAATCCATGTCTTTTACACATAATAACTGGCTTATGAATGGTGACCCAATTATAATCCTCTATATAGTATTTGAAGGATCATGATTACTGTCTAAAATTGGGAAGAAATAAACTTGTTCAATATGCCCCAAGTAGCTCTTGAATTAAGCATATATATCAGTATATATATATATATATATATATATATATATATATATATATATATATATAAAACCACAAAATGTTTAAAACATCCTGGACTTGGAATGTATAATTAGCCAGGGGCATGGAGGTGCGGGGCGACTTGTCACCTTGCATTAAATAAGTGTTCAGCATTTTGTTTTTTCAACATTTTGTGTTTCAACATGTTTTTGACCAAACACACACACACACACACACACACACACACACACACATATACATGCATATACACACTGGAGGTGTGGGTATGCACCTCTTCATATTGGAGGAAGCAGAGGGTTTGCACCCCCTGCTAAAACATTTCTGATATAACAGAAGTTTTGCACTTATCTACTATATTCTGAGGCTCGCAATTACTTCTTCAAAGTTTCATGACTCACATTGAAGAGTCATAAAATTACAGTAGAGTGGCAGTTTAGCAATACTATTCTGAATCTGAACAAAAGCACTAAATAAGGGACAGACACTGTTCGAGACTGACATAAAGACATTCTCCTGATTTAACAAACTCCATGTAGGAATAGTCTAAGTCCTACACAGAGTGTACTGTGGCCGTGTCTACAGCTCCCCCTTGACAGCGCTCCTTGCATATTAATGAAGGCATGCTACTGAGAGAGAGAGACATGTATCACAGTACAGAATCAGTGTAGGGGGTGTGTTACAGTGTCCGCAGATGAGTAACACCCCCCCTGCACTGTTAAAGCGCCAGATGGCACTTAAATAATAAAGTGAAATACGTTCAACTAATTTTTTTTTTTGTGTGTGTGTGTGTGTGTGTGTTTGCTTGGCATGGCGCTTAACAATAGAGACATGCCAGACATCTAAAAAATAGAAAGTGGATGCATTTAATTAGTTAGGAAAGGTCACGTTTAAGCATAGCTAAGTGGGCTTGTGCGGCGCAGTGCTCAGCAGTGCTTAAACGTAACTGAGAGCTACACTGAAATGTATAGCTCTAATTACTACATCCTTGGTAGCTGAATATTTAGAGTCACAGCCTTATGTGCAGTAGGTGCACGGTATGAATACAGGCTATTCAGCTTTTGACATGCGATAGGGAAATGTTATAAAATGTTTTTTTTATCATGTATACATTGACATTTGTTAACTGGGTTAGCCCAGCTGGACCAGAAGCCTTTGTCATTGGAGACAAGATGATAAAAACCCCAGTTACACACACACACACACACACACACACACACACACACACACACACACACACACACACACACACACACACACACACACACACACACTCACACACACACACACACACACACACACACACACACGTGTCCAGTACATTAAATTTACACTCCAAGATAATGTAGTGAAATCCATATATTTGGGCGATACAAAGTAAAATCGATACACATAATAATAAAGTATCATTAATGAGCAATTAGTTTCTATTAGCAGTACTTAGCAAAGCACAGCTTCATTTAGCTGGTTTGGGCACTGCTAAACAATCCCAGTTTAAGCAGTCCTCAGCTCAACTAAGTGGGTCTGCACACCACTAAGCATCGCTAAGCATTGTCAGTTTAAACACTGCTGAGCTAAACTTGGAGGGTTTGCGCAGTGCTAAGCAGAGCTTAGCATTTTCAAACACGGCCAATGGTGGCAAAGGGCGGGAAAACAGCCTTATTTAAGTGCAGTAGGCAGGAAAACAGCCAGAACCTGTTGGAGATTAATCAATTCAGGAAATATAGCTGGAGCTGGAGAGGGTGCGCACTTCTGGGTGCAGTGCTGGGACATTTTGGAGTTCATGGTCATGGTTTGGCTCCTTGTGAAAGACCATGGTGACCGGCTGCTGCAGGGCCAGTACCAGGGGTCTGAATACAAGTCCGAGGCCTGGGACCACCTGGCACATGACCTCACCACTGCAATTGGCATCCCCTGCACTGGTGAGCAGGTGTGTCATCATTTCGACGACCTGAAGCATAGGAAGGGGGGCTCATGGCCCAATGGATCCAAGAAACTCAGGACCACAATGTCCCAGAAGTTTGTAAGTATACAAACCACTGATTTACCAAATTCTAATATGAATATCTGATAGACAGGTATGCATAATGGTGTGTTTTACCCCCACAGCTGCAGAGGAGATGGCTCGCAACCTGAGTGCCCATGCAGGGTGCCTGGCCAGGACTCGCCAAGAGTGTGGTGAGTACAGATACATCTTGCAATATATAGTAATAAAATTATGTAAGAGTACAGTAGTAACTGCCAGTAGGTATATTCTGTTTTGAGTGTACTGCAGTGAATGTGTTCATAGACCTGGACTGATATAACTGAGTACTGCCAGGTACAGTTCAATATAGATGAAAGCATGAAACACACTAATGTTACTGAAAGAAAGTTAATACTGCATTAATAATGTTTGGGAATAATGTGTATACTGTATTAATAATACCTATTCTGGTAATAAAGTACACCAGCATTAAAAATGTGTAGGGAATAAATTAACTGTATTCATAATCTAAAGGAAATACAGTACAACTGCAGTCAGAATTGTGAAGAAATAAAGGTAGTACTTCAAAGATTGTGTAATAACAGATGTCTTCCAATGCCTGCATTATTTAAAATGTAGACCAATAAAGATTGTCAGATGTATACCAATCACTGTGTCACGGCACCCTCAATAAATTTGTGTTCTGCCAATTGTTGTGTATATTCTGGGCTGTTGTTCAAGAAATCGAATATTACAGGTGTTGTGAAGTAAACACCGGTATAACACCATTAAGTGACTGAAGGTTGGCCAATAAAGAATTGTTATGCTAAAGTGTAGATGTGCTGCTGTGCAAGACAAAATGCAGTATGACATTTGTTCTGCACTAAGATATGAACCTAGAGTACTACTGTCTAAGGTATTATAGTGTGTTTCTCCCAAGACCATCTTGTGTTAACCTTTGCATTTCAGCTATATGCATCCCTGAATGTAGGTACGTTGATGCAGGCAAATATGACACTGTAATAGGTGTAGACTGCAAATATACCTCCTGCTAATGTATATGGGTCAGGTAGGCAACCCAGCACTCCAATACGCTCTGTACAGATCACACATATTCCCATCCACTAAGGGTTAATTGTGTACACCTGCATTCCAAGTATTAATACACAGTTCACCTACTATCTCTGTCATGTCTGTGGCTCTGCTCGACAGTAGCACAGGAAAATAATTTTCGTGGGTGGCAAAAGCCAGGGTACCTTTTTGGCTGGGCTTGTATAGGCCCCAGGGCCGATAGCCTAGTACCTACCTATGAACCTATGAACCTATGCATGAATCTCATGCATGTATGTTCAACTGTCACTGCAGTCTTGTGTGACACTCTGCCTATATTACCCATGCAAACCCCACTTAAAACTGCTTTAATCACCTTATCTGATTCTGACACTGTTATGCACATCAATAAAATAATCACCCTTGTCAAGCTTCGAACCCAGGACCCTCTGAACTACAGCATAGTGTATTTGCCCACTAGCCCAACTCAGCTCTGGAGAATAAGTAGTGTTTCTATAAATATATCATCCCTTACACTGATGTCACATCAGCAAAAATATACACCACTGCCAACTATTGAACCCAGGACTATGTCAACTACAGCATAGTGCATTAGCCCACTAGGCCAACTCAGCTGCAAAGAAAAACTGCTGTTTTTAATAATGCATTAGCTCACAAGGCCACTCAGCTGCAAAGAAAAACTGTTTTTACAAAGATATCCTGATTGCCAGTGACACACTACTTCTACATAAAATGGGATAAATGACAGTGTGCTTGGGCCTGTGATGCAGATACTGAACCAGCACACAGCCAAATATATGTTGATGAATGCACATGAGGTCTATGATATCAGGTAGAGCTGACAACTGCACAGACTGTTGCACATTCTCCACAATTGTGCCACTTACTTATGGCATGGTTGTCATAAAACCTATTTTGTGTGCTGAACTACTGGCAAGTCAGTGCAGATTGAGGTAAGAAAATCAGGACAGACAAGTCAGTGTCATATGTCATACCCATCTGAACACGCATATACATGCAAATACTGTGTAACACCCTGTATGTATGCATATATGCATTGCAACTACACCTGCCATAATAATGACTCAGTAGCTCTATTCCGAGCATGCGTGACATCTGGACACCCATTGTCCTGGCCCATAGTCTGGTCTGTTGCACAACAACTACATGCTTGTCAATACAACATACAAATAACTGAGCCCTGCAATGTCCAGCAGAACTGGTTGCTGCTATGGAAATCACTGCCACCGACAGTAGCATGTCAAAGGCCTGTAGGTTGGGACATGTCACAAATATGAATACATGTCCTAAATGCCGCCTACCACTCTCTGGGTGGCACTATTACTTAACATATGTACCAGAGACACATGCCTCACCTGGACTGTTATGGGTACCCTCACCCTGGCTATGCTGGGACAACAGAGCTGAAACTACTCCCTCACTCACATATATAGCTTGGGGGACAGCAATGTGTTCACAATCCCTAGTATGACTCCTATGGAATGCAGCAGCTGCAGCCTGCTACACATGCAGCAGTATGTTCAGCTACCTGCTACAGACCTAACATACCTCCCAAACACCTAGAACATGCCATCCACACAACACCCATACATAAAGGGTTGGGGGGTGGTCAGGTCAGGTGACAGGGACAAGTGTCACAGTCTCCCCCTACAAAAATACACAGCTGATAGACCAGCGTCAACTGCAGCAGCATGCACATTCAGATAAAAATGACGTATGACACTCACATCTGCCTGTCTCCTAACTGACCCCAACACACATTGTTAAACAGTAAACTGCCACAGAATCAGAAAGTCTGTTAACAATGGGAAAACATAGCATGCAAAACTGTGGATATACCACATTAATCCAAACAGTGGACACTAATTCCACCTACCCTCGGTGATGCTGTAGCTCCCACACCTTGATAATGTCCTCCTCACAGGCCAGGAAAAGGGCCAAGCCTTACATGAAGGCCTTAATTATAGCACTGTGTTGCAATGCCATTGGCTAATGAAAATACAACTCATCTGTTCTGGATGCTATTAGCAAGTGTGAGTCACAGATTGGTGCACAGGCAATCACCTGTTCATGAGCATTACCTACAAAATGCAAGCTGCTGCCTATGGTAAACAGGTCTGTGACGTTCTTCATGAAGACAGACTGCGCTTTCCTAGGAAAACTACCATTGGATTTCTGCTCACAAAGAAGTACAGCACTATACCAGGTATGTAATAAAATTCCCCATGTAATGGAATGCAGACAGGGGGATGTAGTCATGGGAAACAGGAATTTCAACAGTAGATCTCAACAACATATCTTGGAATGATATGTTACTGTTGGTCAATTGTCAAGCATCTACAGTCTTCCCTTTTGGCTCTGTCTGCAGTGACACAGATCACAGCTCTGGCCACTGAGTCACCCCAGCAATGGTCAGCTCATGTATGAATGATACTGGATTGTCTGTTGTACAACAGTGACAGTAACTACTGATGGATACAGCTGGCACATCACATCACGCACTGTCAGTGAGCCCCTCTCAGTCTGTGAATGTCATACAGGTATAGTTCAAACATGGTCCAGGTGTCCCTGACTGTTCCTGATGTACTCTAGCTAGGTCACTGTGTACTCCACACCTGTATCTCATTGCCTGACAGCTATGGCTAGCATACCTGGTGACCCCCTGCAGCAGGACAGCAGGCTATAGGCAGCAGTAGTGGGGGGACACAAGCTCCGCCTCAGCAACAGTGTGTACATATTGAGCATACAATGTAAGGGAATGAATACGGTACCAGATATTAATGTACCATAACTGTGCTCTAAAGGGTCTGCCATGTCATAGACACATTCCCCACAGTCCGGGGACAATCATTACATATTGTCTAACTGTTTTCCAGACATCCACATTAGTCTTGCAGGGGGTCCACATATATCAGGCACATGTACACATTCTGCAAACATCTGTGTACTGCAGATGTCGGACACCTACGAGGAGGAAATCCTACACCACATCTGCACTGCTCTCAGGTATTGTTTAGCACAGATGTTGCTGGAATGTTCACATCACTTGTAGTACCAGTAACATATTTGTTGGATAGTGGCTGTATAACATGGTACTGTAATGTTGCCCATAGGGGACACACCCAGTAGATGGCAGTGACTGGTGGGGACGCAACAACACAGTCTGTCACAGCACACATAACTGGTACGCCTAGGATCATACAAGGTTACTAGGCTATGGGCCCTGAGCCCCCACAAACCACTAGACCAGATGTTAGCCCATGTGTATGCGAGGCAGCACCTGATGCCCCAGTCCAACTGGGACACAAGTGGTATCCCAAGGGTGTATGTGCTGTTAACCATCCAGTTATACAGGTTCTGCGTACAAAGGTGTAAATAGCTACCCTGCCTGAAGTGGGGAAAGGGTGTCCATTCCACAGCAAAGTGAGTGTGTGGGACACACATCTGACCCTCCAACAAGCCCAGATGATGTCACACTCCAGGTTGAGGGCATGTGCATGGGTTAATAGAGTGAAGCTTCAGTTGCACTTGTCCCAACAATGTGGAGTCCATGACTGCCTTACATGCCAGGCAGAGGTCATCTCTGAGAAGTATGTATGAAACTGGGTAGAGGGATGGGCTTATAGCCTATCTGTGAATGGTAGATGTTTGAGGTCCTGGTAATACCTGGTGGGGAACCTCTGTGATGTCCCCAGCTGCTGCATGTGCAGTGTGAGATGAATGATGAGCAGGGCATTATACACTCAATAATGGGCCTTACTGGGTGAAATACAAGGATGTTATGACCCCATGTCCCTGGATGACATACCCTTATGTATGAGGTGAGCCATGTAGAAGGTTTACCTTACAACGGAATCAATGTAGTGGTGAAATGTCATGTTGCCATCAACCTGTGTGGACAGATCCCTCACTACTAATTGTGTGCCTAGGATATTGTTAGTACTGTCATAGTATGTGGGGATGTCACTCTCCCCAAAGGGGTTGACACTGCATTTCCTGGTATGCAGCCTGAGGCCATGTTTCTGGCACCCGTCATGTGTCTGCGTGAGACCCTCCTAGGCAGGTGTCCACATCACTAGGGAATCCAGTGACAGCACACAGCATGCAGTCGTCTGTAAACATGGTTGTCCATAGCCCAATGGCTGTGCCCTGCACCTCAGAAGTGTACATCATACATAACAGAGACCCATACACAGAACACCAGGGGCGCCGCTAGTTATGGGTAAACCACTTGAGGTAAATCCCCCTAAGTGGATTAGATGGGTCATGCCAGCGCACCAGTGTGCTACCCCTCTGGTAACATATGGCGTGATGCATACTTCAGAGCATACATCTGTTATGGCCAAGTGGGTTATACTGTCAAAGTCTTTGTCCAGGTCAAGGTAGGCAGTGTGCACTGTCACCCCCCCCATGGCTTTGGTGACTGTGTCAAAGAGGTCAACCAAGTATAACAGACATGATCCCTTCCTTGACAAAGCCTAACTGTGCATGATGGAGTATGCGGAGGTCGCCAATGTCCTTGTTAATGAGGTTCACTATAAACTGTGCTATGGCCTTGCAGATCGGCCTAGTTAGCTGATGGGTCTATAATGTGACAGATTGGTGGATGTCCCACCTTAGTGTAAAGACTTGACAGTGGTTGTCAGTCACATGGCTGGGACAAAGGTATGTGTCAGGCCTAATTTGAATACACAGCCTTATGGTGTTGCAAGGTCATGATTGGGGTCACGTAGGATGCATCCTGTGATATGACAGGCTCCCATGGCGACTGTATACTGTGCCTTTCACATGGCAGTGGTGACCTGTCCCCTACATGTAGGAGAAGGGGTCAGGTACTGGGGATGTCCTGATGTACTGATGGGGAGACAGGGGGCAAAGCCTACACTGACTCTGTCAGGCATCAAGTATGCTAGACCTACAGCACTGCTATAGCTGGTGTCCTTGTCCACCACAAGTGAGCAGATTCAAGTGCTTCCTCTGATGTTGCAAATATATCTACAAAACGGGAGATGATTGTCTGTAGTGGATGTCGACAATGTGGGCTCTGTGTTTGCTGTGCAGGTTTCCTGGAGTGATCCCATTTGCTTGTTCATGCTAAGGAGACATTGCTCCAAAATGGGCACCTGCTCCTACTTTGTCTCGGACAGCGGTATGTCATCCGTGTTATAGAAACTATTTCTTGCAGATGCCCACCAGACAGGTGTACATATCCTTGCAGAGGATGATGTAGTCCTGTCGGGTATACCTGACTCCATGCATCTATACAATTGCACATATAGCACTTGTGTGTATGTGTGGATATTAGTGCCAGTTCCTACAGAGGGGTTGGGGGCTATGAAGCTGTGTATACCACCCCCCAGGAGGCTGTAGTCCACATTGGAGGTGTATGTATGTCTGGCCCTAGCTAGATGGGTATTGTGGGGGATGTGACTGCAAACATGACCTCATGATGGTTGCTTTGTCAAGGAGAATGACTCAGTGGTAACCTGTTTTGTGTAACATCAACTCCAACACAGCTTCACCTCATGTGGGGGTAGCTCCTAGCTGCACCGAGGTGTTTGTAATTCTAGTGTTGATGGCTCTCTGGCCATTTGTGTGCTGGCATGGGTATGTCTTCCAATGTATGTTTGGGTCATTCAAGTAACCCAGGATCAGGGTACAGACCCAAATCCTAATACATTTGATGAGGTCCATATAGGCAGAATGGGCTTCCCGGTCACATGTGGTGGCTGGTAGCTAGCTATGATTTGAATGGGTGTGTTGGCAATGATGAACTGTCCCTGCAGTGTCCCCTGTGCATCTTACTGCCTATACAGCATGGAGGTGTGTATGTGTCTCATATATAGTGAAACCCCATCTCCCATAGCATTGCCGCCCACACTTTGGGGTCTGACTGTATGATAAGATGGTTGACAAGGTAAGGCTGGGGTGCTCTCTGCAACTTTGAAACGTGTGTCTCTGCCTGCACAGATGTCAACATTTCCCATGGTTAAGAATGCTTGCACTCAGAGCAGAGCCATGTGTAGACTCCTAGCATTTAGCAGCATGGCCTTCAATGTATGCTGCACTGACAGTTGTATGTTGGTAGTGATAACCTCACCACTTTTCCTAATGAAGGCACTATGGGGGTGGTGAGAACCATTGCCAGATGGGTGAAGGCCAGTTGAGACAGATGGAGGCCATCTCTGTCAAAGCATCTTGGTCTGTTGACCATATCATGCCAGGCTTTCAGGTACTGAAACCCCCTGGAATATCACAAGATAACAGGCCACATGTTAAGGCCAATCATTTCCTGACTGCACTGCAGCATCATTCTGGGTGACAGAGGAATGCTGCACAAGGCTAGGGACATACCTGCCTGGGACACATAATCAGCATGCTCACTCATGTCTCACTGCATATAGTCCAGGGAGGTACATCTCAGGTCAGGTTTGCCAACATGGACTGTGACAGACTCATGACAGTACATGTTGGTGAGAGACAGCAGTGTGTATGTGATATGGAGGATTCTGTCACCTGACACACAAGTAACTGTGACCATCCACATATACAGCCTGGTGAGAGACACATCAGTGTGTCTCACAATGGAGTCGCCTATGTGTAATATGTTTGATTTGTGGTGACGCCTTCGTGGCTGTGGGACACAGGTGTGTGGCTATGTGGGGTATGTGCTGTGTAAGGCTGTGGCGTTCACGTGTCACTTTGCCTCGGAGGTCTCCTTTGTTTGTGGATGTGGATATTGAAGATCTCTGCCTATGTGTGTGTGCGTTGTGTAGGTGTGAGTGGTGTGTGAGGTGTACTGATTGTGTCGACAACCTGTTCACGGACAGATATGTAGGCTTGACAGGGAGAGAGCATGGACTGAAGGTTCCTAATGCCATTGCTTCTCTCACACAGTTCCTTCCTTGGTGGTGTTTGTAGGTGGTTGTCCATCCGTGTAAATGAGGCAGGTGCTACACTGTGCCAGGATGTCCATATCAATTGGTCTGGCAGGGTAAACTGTAGGACATTGTCCAGCCATATATTCCAGAATCTGAGGGAGGAAGGCCAGGGAGACCTAAGAGATGGGTCTACAGCCCAGGTGCTTGCTACAACAGTAGGAGGCTGACACCACTGCATACAATGTAAACAGGCTATGAACAAGATGTAATAGCAACAGGAAAATGCATTTGAACACCTTATAGGATATGCAGCAAGTAGTAGGAAACATCAAGATGAGGAGGGCTATGCATGATGTATTGCCATAAAGTTGCTGATAGCCACATACATACATACTGTGGTGATAGATGGTGGGGTATGATGCGGGAGTTAGCAGTGGATAGTGCTGGTAAATGTGGATGCGCAGGGTGTGTACATAATGGTGAGCAATTTGTGTGGTCCTGTGATGTGTTCCCCTCTTCATGTCTTTCAGGAGGGATGTGCCACTGTAGGAATCCACCTTTTTGAGAAGCAGAATTAATTAAATGCCATAACTGAGGCCCTGAGACTCCATCACCAGGTCCAGTTGTCAAGCAGTCACCATAACCAGGAAGAATGCACTGCACTGTGGGCAGACCCCGTGACTTTGATTAATCATATGGGCAAGCAAGACAGGAACTATGAGCAGGTCTGACACCGAGCCACTGATATGATACATCATGCACGGCAAAAGGTCGCAGCTGTGGCCAGGGACTGTGCTGGCACCGGTGGAGGGCCTGCTATACAGCAACCACTTTCGGCTACAGAGGAGTTCCTGGCAAACCTGGGTTCAGCCACCAGCTCACAAGAATCGATCATACCATATGTAATGGAGGTGAGTGGCACAGCTTCCACACCCGAGGAGCATCGATGTAAGCCTCCAGTTGTCATCACGTTAATACTGTAGAATTCATAGTGGCAGCCTCTGCATACTTGTACACATATGTCAGGTCAATCTGCATTTGTGGGGGGGGGTTGTAATGCACACGTGTGCACACATATTGTGAATGTTAACAATATGGGTAGTACCACAGTTTGTACTGTACATGTTGACATATGCAAATATTATCCTGTACCAATGCCATATTTGTGTCTGTTGACAATACCTCTCCCCCACAAATCCACAGGTACCTCTGGTGTGGCTGGGTTCCTTCATCCTGTAGCCGGTGAGTGTGAAACTGTTTTGTTATGGCTCATCTGTACTCTAGGCATGTTAAGGGCTGCCAGTTTGCCATGGATACAACATTTAAGCTTACCCATACTGCAATACATACATGTTCATTTGTGGAGGGATGCACTGCAGTGCATTAAATCTGTAATCACAGTAGCATACTTGCAGGAGCTGTAACATATTAGCATGTACTTTTGCAAAGGTTTAGGCAGTCTGCAATAAAGGGGTTCATTACTATTGTGGAAACGGGTGCACTGTGTTGTAGGTAAAGGTCCATCACATACACTGACATATCACTTAGTTCACAGGTGTATAGTACTAGCAACATTAAATGGACATAGCTGCACTCATGTTGTAAATGGCCTGTCTTGTGTGTGTCTGCTGTGGTCTGCTTGTGTGTTGTGCATGGCATCAGTCGTAAGGTGTGGACTGTCTAATGCATTTGTGGGATCTCACCTGTATGTTTGTGAGTGTGTGTGTGTGTGTGTGTGTGTGTGTGTGTGTGTGTGTGTGTGTGTGTGTGTGTGTGTATCAGCAGACATTATAGTGCAGAAATGAATGTAGTCATGTTGCCTTCCCCTCACAGGTGACCATGGGGGTTTGGAGTGTGCCCCCCTCACAGCCTGATGTCAGTGTCTCATCAGACTCTGATGTTGATGGTGGCCATAGTGAGGCACAGGTGGGGTTTTGGGGGCTGAATCTGTCCCATTGGTTGACATCCCACTTCCTCCCCAATGTCCCCACACACAGTCAGTATGCCTACACATACCTTGTCCCTAGCAGCCACAGATATGGGACAATAAGAGGGTGGTGGCATCAAACAAAAGAGAGTAGCAACTATGGCATCTGTGACTGCAGACACTGGCCATAGCCAGACAGCTGATGAGGTCCCACACAGGTAGATTGACTGGGGTGCTCAAAAGAGAACTGGTGCCCATCCAGCATCTGTCACAGGTGTCACTGCATGTATCACCCAATGCATGTTTCGGTCCATCATGGAGGCACAGGCATGTTATGAATGGTACACCAGACAGATGCTCAGGGTCATGGATGCCACACTGCCTGGCATGCATGACTCCATCCACGGCATTGCTGATGCCTTACGTCATTTCGCTGAAGTAGTGGATAGACAGTGGGGTGAGACATTGTCAGTTCTTAACCGTGCACTGTCTGTGCTTAAACATGTGGTGGGAATAGGGCGCTGGATACATGGACATAGGTCAGCAACAATGTCGCCTGAGAGCCCACATGGCCATGCACAGTCACACTCCAGTACAACCATCACTACCAAAGGGAAAGTGCTGTCCAAACCACAACATGGCAGGCCATGGGCACGTAGTCCTGGGTGGACCCATGAGGAACACAGACCTAGCAGACACCGGTCACTGTCAGCAAGTAGTACCACATCTGGCCCTGGGCATGGTGGTGCCAGTGCCACTCCTGGCAGAACCAGTTCCTATGTTTGTGGCTGGAGACGGTGAACTGTGCATTCTTTCATGTACGGTCCACAGCTGTCCAACATACCCTCATGTAGGGTTGGCACATGGCTTGACTGTGTACATGTACACATTCACACATCACTGTCACATGCAGGTCACCACCAGACACACACAGCTCCTCTCCATGGACCAGCTGACCAGCACCCCTCCAGATGCATGCACATGATGTCAACTGTATGGCACAGCCTAGGCCTTTGGCAACCCCACACCACACCCTGTGCATGTGATGATATCTGTGCCACATCCCTGTCACCCATACCATCGATGCAGGGACATGCTAATATGTGTCTGATGCACAGGGTGAATATAGTACACTTAATGGCAGTTTGTAGTGCAGTAGTGTTATACCCTGTAAGGTGCTGTCTGCTGGCAAATGTCATGAGTACACATCAAAGTGTATGCACCTTTTTTCCATGATGCTGTATTGCTGTTAGTATTGCTGACTGACTGTTGTCTCCCAGACCTTATTCGATTTCTTTTCCAGGTGTCTGTGTGTCTACGCTGTGGGGACCTGCTGCCAATACAGCAGCTCAGAAGTGGCAACGCAGAAATGAGACATCGCTAAGGTACGGCTGTATATGTGCATGGTTACCTATGTGCATATGTGTAGAACAGTGTGTGAGAAACAATGGGGGCAGATAGCATAATCTTGTATGCATACCCCTTGACAGAGCATGCTACTTCTGATACATGTCACCTGGGAGTTCCGTAGGATCACAGATTAATAGGATCATAGAAGGTTAGTAGGTAATGGCCCTGGGTCCCTTACAAGCCTATTATGTTATCCACAACAGAACCATCAATCAGTACCTGTTTCCCCTGTCATGGATGGACACAGGTGCGACCCCCTGGGATGGATTTGTGGTTTCCCATCCACTTATCACGGATGCACTTGATGAGGGTCTGCATGGTACTCTGTTTGACATGTCTGGGAAGTGCATTCCTGAGACAGGGCAGCCTCTGGGAGACAAATCTGTCTCTCCAGCAGGTTTTGTTGATGTCGCATATCAGATTCAGGCCTGTCATGCTGGTAATGCGCAAAGAGTTAGAATTACATGCTGTATATGGGCCAGTTGTTGAAAGCCTGGGCACAACATTGCCATCTAGGTGTGCCACAGCCCACCTGTGGACAACCTGTCCAATACTGAGTGGGGCACTATTGATTCAGGGCTGTCTGCATGGAACAGGTGCTGGAGGCCATGGATTACCTTTGTGGGTTTTACTATGGCCTTTCCAGTTGCTGCAGATATCTGGACAGGTACACACCAAATGGGCCATGGTACTAAATTATTGTTTTACTTACTGAGGATGCACTCCCTTTACCTACGTGGTGAACCACATACAAGGCTTTTCTGACCACTGTCGCTACTTGATAGGTGAATGCAACAGTGTTATCAACCTGAGTATCCAGGTCTCTCAACACAGGTTGTGTGTTTTTGGGGTTGCCGTTGATGTGGGAAATAGTGGGGCCATGTCCTTGTCGTACGGTATGATGGTACTGTTTTCTGCATTCAGCTTGATGCCAGGATCTTGCCACCATTCCATACCCAATGTAAGACACTGGTGCAGTGTGTTAACAGCAGTTTGTGGGTTAGTGA